>NC_142874.1:90374120-90677151 GCF_051225735.1 Oryctolagus cuniculus
GTTTTATTTTTCATGCTTCTATTGGAACTTCTAGGGAAAGTATAGGAAAAGAAGAATTTTAACACGTAGGGTTTTAAAGCTGGAAGTCATCCTTTTCAACTAATGAATTTTACTGAAGACAAGGTTTTGAGAGGTTAGAAGGCTAATTCAGCAAGTGGAGTAGTCAAGGGTAGAGACAAGTCTGCCTGACTACTGGAAGCTTATGATATTCATGGTCTCAATCTTATCTCTCTTGACAATATATAGTATTTCAAACTTAGGGGTCCTCAAATTTCACTTATGCATCACATGGTACTAGTTGCCACATGGGGATCATGCAATAGAAAGATACCTTTGCTTTTAAGATAGTCTCTAGGATTAGATTCTTTGAACCTCTGTCTTGCACGGCTAAATCACAAATCCTGTGACATCTGTCCCTTCTTTCTTTCTGTGTCTCTACAAAAATGTGTCATGGATTGTTTTCAGGTTGAATCGCAAACTGGACCAAAGTGATTAGTCTTTTGTTTAGGCTTGTGATAGAATTAAAATAACATTTAAAGTCTAAAGTGTAACAATAAGATAGGATTATCTACTTTGAATTTAATTTAATATTTTGGCCATATTATTTAGATTATATGCAATTTGTACTTTAGGCTGGAATGTCCCCTGTATGATGGTATTTCTTTCAGTTGCTAGTGCAAAGAGAAAAAAAGAAATTTTGAGACTTTTCAACATGTAAAAACTAGCATGTAGAATTTAGAATACATTCTTAAAGTGGAGACACTTTTTTCTATTTATGTGGATCTCAAATAAGAGATGCCCCTCAAAAATCTTTCCTTGATGAAAAATATTTAGATAACAACTACATTGTCTAATTAACTAATAACTTTGAAACAGGGTCTTTAAAATGAATCAGATGTTGTAAAGAAAAATATTTCGGACTCTTATTTAAATGGGTATATCAAAAAGAAGAGAAGATTATTCTAATTTCCTGGGTTGTTATATTCCAATGCTAGTCAGAAAAATGACATTGCAGCTACTAACTTGATCACACACAGATTTCACCACTGGACGATGTAAATGTCTAAACTGCTGTCCCATTAAGAGCACAGTAGCACTTTTACAAATAGCTTAAAACATTTTAAGGTGAAACAAAAGAAGAAAGATTCGGCTGAGTAAAACATGGTTTTTCAGTTTGTATTTTTTTTTTTTTTTACCAGCACAGGAAGTTTTCACTCATCCTTCTATTTACAATGTGGTAATGAGTTTGCATCTTGTAGCCATCAGGATCTGCGTCTTCAGGATGCCTGATACCATTCCTGTGGATTGTCATTTACATTTTTATTAAAGTTCTCCTTCTCAGGTAAATTTTCTTTTAGTAAACATAGCCTAACTTGGTCATTGCTAATTTGCATAAAAAGTTGTATGTACATATTTGCATATTTGTATGCACACATATATCTACTTATATTTAAACATCTTTGGCCTCACCAGAGATTTGTGCACTGAGTCTGGGCAGTTTGTTTTATTAGTTGTATATATTTTGTTAAAAACAAGATCTTCAGCTGATGAAGAAGTAGAGGGAGAATATTTCTTTTAGGTATTTTTGAAAATAATTTTCATAGCAAGGACTATTTTGACTTTCCATCCTTGAATCTGAATAGACCACCTTGAAAACTATAGATTTCCTTTATGTAGCTAGTGTTGGAGATGATGGGTACAGGAGTAACTGCTGTGTTATAGACTGAGTCATACAGGGTAACATGTAAAACAGTGGGGTATGATTAGCCTGGCAATATAACTGTATCCATGTCACTGTATTTCTCAGTTGGGGTACCAATGGCATTTTGTGTAAAGCAATTGTTTATTGGACTGGATTTCCAGAAAAACCTACAGACTGTTTATATCTTTGGTCACTGCCAACAATATGCAAATAATACTGCTCACTCATTCTTTTTTTTCTCAATTTTTTAAGAGAAAGACATGCATATTATTATTTAGGACCTATAATTTAGTGAAGACAACATTCATAAATACATACAATAAAAATTTTTTTGCTGTACATGCTATCTTCCACATATACAAGAGAATATGCACTTTTTGTCTTTCTGTGTCTGGTTTCTTTTACTTACAATAATGAGCTCCAATTCCATACATTTTTTATGAACTCTGATGTTTTAATTGGTGTATATAAATATATATTTTTCCTATATTCAAAAATGTGTTTTATAGAAAATACATTTCTTTTACTAATTATTTATTTGAGGTGCAGTGAGAGAGAGAGTTCCCATCTTTTGGTCCACTCCCAAATCTTCATCCATTTGATTCCAAATGTCAGGATTTCATTCTTGTTTTATGATGAGTAATGTGCCATTGTGTATATACACCCCTTTTTATTTATCCATTCACCTACTTATGGACATCTAGGTTGATTTCTAATCTTTGCTAATGTGGATACTGCTACAATAAACATGAGAGTGCAAGTATCTCTTTCACAGGCTGACTTCATTTCCTTTGGATATAGTCCCAGAAGTGGTATAGCTGAGTAATATGCAAAATCTATTTTTAATTTTTTTCAGGAAACTCCATACTGTTTTCTGTAATCACAAAGGTCTGCATATAGGTCCAAATGCTCCAAAGGGGACAGACACCACCTCAGGTTGTGAACTATTAAATAAAAGATTTCATAAATATATTATGGAATCATGCACTTAAATAACATTCTCTTGAGTACTTATTTTACTGTCAGATCTTCTAATGTCCATCCTAAATGTTATTTTGTCATATCACATAAAATCTAGCACAGTTTTTTTAGAAATCTTTTGTCTTAGATTTTTATTTATTTGAGAGGTAGAGTTACAGACAGAGAGAGGGAGAGACAGAGAGAGAGAGGTCTTCCATCTGCTGGTTCACCCCACAAATGGTCACAAAGGCTGGAGCTGAGCTGAACCAAGGCCAGGAGCCAGAAGCTTCTTCCAGGTCTCCCACATGAATGCAGGGGCCCAAGCACTTGGGCCATTTTCCATGCTTTTTAGATCATAAGCAAAGAGCTGGGTCGAAAGACGAACAGTTGGGATACTAACCGGTGCTTACATGGGATGCCAGCGCTGCATGGAAAGGCTTAGCCTACTGCTCCACAGCATTGGCCCCTGTAGCACAGTTTTTGCTCTGAACTACTTCACAAAGCACTACACCAAGATGGAGCCCGGGTGTTTTCTCAGCACTGAATCCAAAATGGATTCACTCTGCTAACACAGACTTTGGGCAAAGATTTACAGAGATTTCTCTGCAAGAGATTTCTTTGCCTCTTTTATGCCTTTTCTTGGAGACTCCCTGTATCTTCCACTCATCCACTGCTCTCCAACTCATTATTTAAGTACCTAATCTCCAACAGGTGGGAGCTTCTGGGTTGAGTTCAATCACCTTTCACCTGAAGAAAAGATGAAAGATCAAGAGCAGTATTTCTAAATACTTGGATTAGTAGAGTTGCTAGACAGGACGGAAGAAATAATCCAGGAAGAAAAGCTAGGAGGTCAAAAGGGGCTAAGAACCAATAGTAAAATGTTGCCAAGTAGAAAATATGTCAGAAAATAGAGGGAGAAAAAAAATTGGAACTACTGGCACTGCATAACAGGTCTGCATGTTGCCTCTAAGGTAAATCAGGTTCATCTGCAGAAAAAAGCATCTTCTTGTTCTTTATTCCACAATAAAAAGGGCTTATGGGTACCAATAGTGGAGGAAATTGGCTCACAGTCCTTGCAACAGAGGGAGAGAAAGGATGCTGGCTGACTTCTTGCACAGGCTTCCACAATGTCCCTAATTTAGATATGACTTGGCTCTTTGAAACTACGTTTGGGACTGATGCTGTAATGCAGCAGGTTAAAACTCTGGCCTCAAGCATTGGCATTCCATAATGGTGGCAGTTCTAGTCTGGGCTGTTCCACTTACAATCCAGCTCCCTGCTAATGCATCTGGGAGAACAGTGGAGGATGGCCCAAGTGCTTGGGCTCCTGCACACAAATAGAAGAAGCTACTGGTTCCTGGCTTCAGCCTGGCCCAGCCCCAGTTGTTGTGACCATTTGGGGAGTGACCAGAGGACAGAAGACTCTCTCTCTCTCTCTCTCTCTGTCTCTACCTCTATATGTAACTCTACCTTTCCAACAAATAAAATAAATATGTAAAAAACGAAATTATAATTTTTTTCTTGGTTTTGTGTCACCTTCTCTGTTTTGAAGGTAAAATTCCAACTTAATTAGTAAAGTCCATAAACTTATGGTAGCACTTCTTTTTCATGTGGCCAAAGAATTGTACTCTGGTCACTTGTGAAATACAGTGAATTTAGAATTTTATAAGGCAAAAATGCATCTAGTTAGATATAGCAAAATCCACACATGAAACAGTATTTTTACTTTCATAAAGCACTGCAAAGATGGATTTCTCTCAAAAGAAGCAACTTTAGAAAAATGTGGGTATACCATTAAGATGAACACACACAAACACACCCCTGAGTGGAAACCCAAGAGTTTTAAGAAAATAATTATAATGATTTATAGACCACATACTATATGCCTAGTACTTTCTCTAACAATGAGCCTATAGAATTTTAAGTTTTCATTAAAACCCGGTAAGGAATACAAATTAGGAAACTGAAACATAGAATTTTGAGTAATTTGGATATTGAGCATGCAATATTTTGTATGGCCAAAATTCCAATGTAGTCTTTGGTTTTTATTTTTTTTTACATTTTAAAGTTTTTAATATTTTTTCATTGTGTGTTGATTAGATTAAGAGAGGAGTAAATATGGTACTACTTTATGAGAGTGATTTATCCCACCTAAACAAGAATATCAATAAATTAAGAACACTAGGAAATTTTTTTTACAAAATTGGGAGATGAATACCCCAAAATTATGGAGGACTTTCATTCTATACTTAGTAGCCATGAACTTGTGTTGATATTATAATTCTCAAAATTATACGAAGAATTAAGTAGGGGCTAGCGCTGTAGCATAGCAGGTAAAGCCACTGCCTGAAACACTAACATCCCATATGGGTGCTCTTCCGATCCAGCTCTCTGCTATGGCCTGGGAAAGCAGTGGAAAAGGGCTCAAGTGCTTGGGAGCCTGCACCTGCATGGGAGGCCCTAAGGAAGCTGTGACTCCTGGCTTTGGATCGGTGCAGCTCCAGCCATTGAGGCCAGGGGATGTGAACCAGTGGATGGAAGACATCTCTCTTTTTCTGCCTCTGCCTCTCTGTAACTCTGCCTCTCAAATAAGTAAGTAAATCTTAAAAAAAAAAAAAAAAGAAGAAGAAAAGAAAAGAAGTAGAGTACAATGGACTTCCTTAAAAAAATCAAGGCAGACTTATTGGTGAGAGTGGAATACAGACTTTGAAAGTCATCATGAAATTTCGAGTTTAACTTGGCCTGTACCAGGGGCATTTATTTCAGGAGGTTTTATATGGTTAAGAATAAAATTTGGAAACTACTAGAATGTTTCCTAGTATGGAAAGTTGGACAAATTTGGAACATGAAAACTCTGGAAGATTACATAATCATTCAAAAGAAAGCATTACCCCCTATGTCAATTGTCTGGCACAGATTCTGTGATTAAAGCTAGAGAGAAAAGCAGATGCAGAGATGAATACAAAAAAAGATCCTTTACACATGTAAGTTGCATTCTCTAGGAAGCAGAATCAGATGGAATGTAGACTTGAGGGTATCTATTAGGGAGTCTCGTGGAATCAACACCTGAAGAAAGGAGGGGAATAAAGCATGACTGGAGAGGTAGTGAAATTGAACTGTGAAACATGTCTCAGGACTAGTGTTGTGGCATTACAAGTTAAGCATCTGCCTGTGATGCCAGCCTCCCACGTGGGCACCAGTTTGAGAGACAGCTGCTCCACTTCCAATCCAGCTCCCTGCTAATGTGCCAGGGAAAGCAATGTAAGATGGCCTAAGTGCTTGAGCCCTTGCTCCCACAAGGGAAAACCAGAAGCAGCTCTGGGCTCCTAGCTTCAGCCTGGCACAGCCCTAGCTATTACAACCATTTGGGGAGTGAGCCAGTAGATGGATGATCTCCCTCTCTCTCTCTCTCTCTCTCTCTCTCTCTGTGTGTGTGTTATATGTGTGTGTGTGTGTGTGTGTGTGTATGTGTCTTCCACTCTCTGCCACTCAACCTTAGAAGTAAATAAAGAAAATAAATCTTGAAAAAAGAAACATGTCTAATTAGAATCTTGGCTAACCTAGAGGGGAGATATAGAGCTAAAATGGCCACCAGAGTGCTCCAACATTATGCAAATAGGGTCAGTCATTTGATGTGAGCGTCTCAGGAAGCCATAGGACCATGGCTTAGATATCTCTCTGCAGTCAAGACAGTCACTGATGGGAGTGAGAGCTCAAAGCACCTGTTGTTAGCATTCCCAGCTTCCATTCCTTCATGTAGGGGCATCTGGGTGGTGCATCTGTTCATCACAATATCTAAGACAAATCATGGTCAAACCCAAAAGGCATAAACATATTTGTAAATGATTGTGTATGCATAGAGAAAGGTAGAATATAATCTTGGTCACAGGGGAAGCAATTGGCCTAGAGGTATTGTAAAGTTATCAAAATGAAACAAGAGGTAACCACCTTAATAACAAAATAATGTCTTACTTAGGTACAATTTAAACTGTGTTGATATTATGCCTAGAAGTATTAAATAATGATCATCTAATAGCATTTACCTTTGGGTTGTAGCTTTTCTTTATTCTCTATGTTCTACAAGTAAAATTTAATATTTATTGTTTATATAATTCAGAAATTATAACGTGATTTATAAATTAATAGCAAGTGAGAAGAATACTTGATGTACTTAAAAGAAGGCCCAAGGTTTTCAAATAGTAGATTTTGAAAGGTTTAAATCACATGTGAGAGACACTCTAAAAGACAAAATTTGAGTGTGCTCGTATTGAAATGTTGCAAAACCATTCATAAAGCCAAAAGTTAAAGCTGTAAGTTAAGCCTTCATGTGCAACATGCATTTAACCAAATAGTTTTGAGGTTTTCATGAGCAGGTATCTGTTCTGGGACATTTTTGTTAGAAAGCAAATAAAAATTCCCAGTCTCTTGCATCTCACATCCTACATGGATACAAGAGAAAATAGACAATAAGAAAAATAAATGTGTATATACAATGAGAAACTGAATGTTGTCAAAGGCCAGGTCCTGGGAGAAAGGGCTGCCATACTCTGAAATTAGCATTGATGGGTTTTTTGGAGGATGCTTAGAAGGAGAGGAAATATGCACAAATAGCCTAAAGTAATGGATTGGCAGCCTTAGTTTAAAGATTAAGGGATGCTCACTTTGGCCCCTATTGGAAGTTCTCCCTCTGCAAATTGGTCAGTAGGCCTGCAGCATATTTGAGGCATCTTCAGAGTATATGTTGATTCAGAGACAGGAGAGTTAAAGTGTTGCTGAATTAACACTGTTAAGGTACAATATGGTGGAGTACAGTATAATTTGGAGTTTAACACAAATGGCTTTTTGCCCTCCTTTCTGAAGAAGCAGAAAAGAGCAGGCTGGTCAGATTACTTACTACATACCATGTGCCTCAGGCATTGCCAACTGGCTGTAGCAAAGACAACCCATCTAACAAAGCAACTATGCTTAGGTTTCATCTAGTTTTCAGTACATTGTAAACCCAGGACCCATCTGGATTTTGAAGAAATGTAAGGGGATATTATATGGATCATCAATCCTTAGTCTATTGTGTCTTTAACAGTGACATAATCTGTGCCTGTCCTCCCATGGTTTCAACATCAGTACATCCATGATCACTGTGAAGTGTGAGTTTCAGTTCTGTCTCTGCCTCTCCCACTGAGGTTGCTCTTAATCTACAGATGGAAGAACCGTTGTGAGGAATTCTCAAAAGTTAAGTATGTCAATTTCAATTGCATAGAGACCCAGTAAGTCCCCAAACCCAGTGGTCTCTAGGAGCCCACTGTGACTCCACTTACTAAGTACCTACCTCTCTGCAACAGGAGTCATACGATGCTTTGGGACTCCAGATATCTGTGTCAACTTGGACTTTGTGTTTAATAAATCCTGAAATACTTTGCTTTCTCTCTTCTGTGTACAGTTACCCAAGTCAGTCACAACGTCTGATTGACAGGAACTGGGAGAATCATTACTGTGTACTCATTCTGTGGTGTGTCAACTTTTTCCTCCTGAGGTACAAATCTTGCCTTCAGTCAGCAATTTCTGTGTTTTGAAAATTGCCTCAGGTCTGGAATCTGGGAAAGAGATGGAATTTTTTTTATTTGGGTGACTGCCCTCAGCCTCTTCATCTTCCATCCTCTGCTTTGGTTGTATATGCCATAATTTTGTTGGTTGGGTAAACTCATTTGTCTATAACTATAACATAGATATGCTATATTCCATGAACTATAGTTCTCTTTAGGTCTTCTCCTGGTTGCTGCCCTTATGCTGCTACTTATTATCATAATCCCCCCCCCCCCCGCCATGTCTGACAGTTCATCTGATCTCTGGTAAGTAGGGATCCTGTGAGTGAGCCCAATTATTAGAAGCATTGCCTACCTTCATGCCTGGCTAATGAAAGCTTGCCAATACTGAGCTTCTCTCACCAACATATTCCTTTTTGTTGACAAATTAAGTTTCCTCTCATGGAATGTAGTGGTCTGGTAAGACTTCCTGATTCAGTGTCTCCTCTCTAGTATGCTCACTTTGGAGAGCCCTTTGGTTCCTCTACAACTGTAAAACAAAGCAGTTCCAGCACTTGTACAGCTTATGATTTTCTCCAGGCTTTTTGGAGAAACTTTAGTACTCTCTTCACCCCACCTCCCAGGGACTTTGCATGGGTCTTAAATCTTATAAACTGGGAGAGTGCTTTCACATCAATAAACTTTTTTCATCAGAACCCAGTCCAGATATATTCCCCTGGATCCTGCCAGCATATATTGACTGGCTTTTCCTTCAAGTTACAACTCCTTTGCAACTTCAGCAGAATCAGCACTTCCTCAAATAGATTAGGTTGTGACTTAACCCTAGGTATGGGTGTGGTGTCAAGCAGGAGGGTAGGAGTAGAGAGAGATGGGGTGTGGTGGCCATTCCTAAAGATAGCACATTTGATATTCTGAGGAAGGCACCTCAAGAGAAGGCAAGCTCTTCCATTAATTAACAAGGAGGAATGCGTCACTGTGGCAGTAAATGGTTCAGTAGAATCTGGAGATTCAAAGCTTGGAAGAGCTTCATCCAGATATCCACAACCCGATTTTCAAAATTCTACTCCTTCCCAATCTGGGATCTGATCTTGGCATGGCAACCTCCTGAGCTGAAAATTCCACTTCCTGAAAGCTCTTACTCTTTTTAAATGCTGCCTCTTCAGTTGTTGCTCTCCACAGGCCATGGGAGACCCTCTTTATATCAGTTATTAATCATTCTCAGACTTTCTTTGGCATTATCCAATGAAATACCACCCACACACAGCCATCCAATTTAAAAAGCCTCAAAATTATTATTATTCCTGAAATTCTCAAACTCTTGAGATAGTATCCCTGCCAATGAATTAGTTTTCATGTCTATCTGTTCTCAGTTCCATGCCATTGAAACTTTTAATAGTTTCATGGTGACCAAATACCTGAATACAATTTTCCATCTGCTACCACTGAAGGAGTTGTTTTAATTAGCATATACATAAAACTTGTACATAGTTATGCAGTACCATGTTATGTCTTGACACATGCATAATATCTGTAATGTCCAATCAGCTTAAATATATCTGTTTACTCAAACATTTAACATTTCGCATGGTGAAAATTTTCAAAATTCTATTTTCTAGGTTTTTGAAACAGAGAGATATACCAAAGTCACCCTACTGTGGAGTAGCACCTCAGAACTTATTACTTTCTAACTGTAACTTAGCATCCATTATCAAGTTTTCACAGTCCCTCCTTCCCTAATCCCTTCTCTCCTCAACTTCAACTTCTGTGAGATCAACTTTTTCTTTATGCCACTTATGATGAAATTTTTATTGCTGTTTGGTTGGCAGAAAACCCAGCTTCAAACATTCCATTTTAGATTCTTTTCTAGGATCAATTCCAGTACAATGGCATTGGTCAAGATTCATGAGATTCTGACATTGAGGAATTTGTGCACTGAGCAAATTTTAGGAAGAGGTTTTATTAGTAACTGAAGTATGAGAAGAGATGAGTTGGGCAGAAGGAGGAGATCAAAAAACTTTGCTGGCCCTATAGGAAGTTCTAATGTTTGACCCTTTGCAGTTGTTCCAACATGAGAGAGCAGGCCAGACAGAAGGAACTACACTGAAAAAGTTGTGAGACAGAGGAAACCTGAGCTGCTCTGGTGGACTGCAGGGGTAAGCATGGCAGGGATGAAGAGGAAAGGTTAAAAGAGACTGGGTTGTGATGTTTATGGAAGTAAGGCACCCCTGGTTTTCACACAGGAGAATAAAAAACGCGGCTTTTGCCATAACAGGTCACTGCAGGTCCAGTGTTGATAAGAGACTGTTAGGAAGAAGGCGAGGAAGACAAATCATAAGGTTTTTAAGTAAGAGATGCCAGCATTATGAACCAGGTGTTAGCAATTGAGGTGGCAAGATGGTGGTCTGATACTTGATACATGAGCGCAATTCAAAGAGTTCATAAAAAATGAAATTAAAAGATAAGTCCATTTTTAGCAAAAAAAAAAAAGAAATAAGTTCATTTCCATGCATTTTTTTCATGATATGCATTCTTTATGTACTTTTTGAAGACCTCTTATATACATGGATTTCAAAAATTTTACAGCAAAATACACTTTAAAAATTCTATTTTCCGTGAGCTTTTTGAAGTACACTTGTTTTTTAAATGGGACAAATAGGGTTTTATGATTAATTAGATGTGGAGATTCAGAAATTTATATCAGGGTTCTCCAGAAAGAAATAGAACCAACAGGACACGCACACATACACACACACACACACACACACACCTAGTTATCATCGCTCTATCTAGAGAAGGAAAAGGAAAGAAGGAGGGAAGGAGGGAAGGAGGGAAGGAGGGAAGGAGGGAAGGAGGGAAGGAGGGAAGGAGGGAAGGAAGGAAGGAAGGAAGGAAGGAAGGAAGGAAGGAAGGAAGGAAGGAAGGAAAGAAAGATTGATTATGAGTAGATGGTGGCCAAGGGCATCTGGTAGTATAATTCTCATGCAAGCCAAAAACATCTGAGAACCACGGGTGATAATGGAGTGTGTACCAGTCAGAGTACAACCAACCGAAACCTGTGCAGTCAATACCTAAGGGTAGGAGAAAATGGGAGTGCCAGCTCAAGAAGACACACACACACACACACACACACAAATTTCTATTTAGAACTTCAGTGGATTGGAGGATGTCCATTTGCATTGGTGATAGTGATCTTTACTCAGTTACCTATTAAAATGCTAATCGCTTCCAGAAACAATGTTTTACTAACCCTTCATCACTCAGTATGGACATTCCTTAGCCATGTCAAATTGAAACATCAGACTAATCATAGAAATAAAAAAGAGTTGAGAATAGCACCAATATCTCTGTTCTAAGAAACAGGAATAATGGAGTTTCCATTAATTAAAGGTCAGTTTCGGGGGCATTGGAAGAGACAGGTGTTCAATTTTGATCAATTAAATGAAATTTTGGAGTAGTTTTCTATAAATGTCCAGACAAAGGATTTACATTTTGCATTATTCAAGATGTAAATGAGATTCAAAAACCTGATATTGGATAAGATGAGAGACTAAGTATAGACAGATAAGAAAATGTGATCTAAAGTCTAAACTCCTGGTCACTTCATTGTCATGAGGTTGGAAAGGTAGAAGATATGTCAAGAGAGTATTTTCCTAAAAGTCATAATAAGAAAACATCAAATTCTGCTGATGGACCAAATAAGAGGAAGACTAAAGTTGATCTTTTTTGGTATATAACAAGGGATAGTCATCAAAATCCAAAGGAAGAGGGAAATTATAACATTGCATATATAACATTGTCCCAAGAAATTCTGTTGTCAAAGGAGTGAATTAAGCTTTAGGTAGAGGGAAGGAATGGAGTTAATATAAAAAAAATGTATTTGAATATTGATAGTAATGACACAGTTGAGAGTAATAATTTGATGATGGAGAGGGAAATGATGTTCTTCAGTGAGGCCAGAGTAAGAATAAGTGAAAATATGGAGAGTTTGACTTTAAAAAGAAATATTTTGGGTTTATTCTAATGGGGGGAAAGGAAGAGTGCATGAGTACAGATTCCAAAAGGTGAGTAGATGTGATAATGGGAGCTCTTGGAATTCTTTGTCTAGGAGCATCTATAAACTCAGCAAAGTAGAAACTGGAATGAAGAGCAGGGATATGATACTAGAGGACTGAAGGAGAGAAGATATGAAACAGAAAGTGAAAAAGGGAAAAGAACAACACTAAAATTGCTCTGCAACACCAAAAGCTTACTTGAGTAAATTTCATGATGTTAAAACAAGACAGATTTGTGATTTGTTTTCCAGCCATGTTTGGCTATTCTGCTACAAGAATGAAAGATATATAAACTTGTGTTAATCCAGGGTAAGAGTTGTGCCTGGCAAGTTTAGCCAAGAGAAAATCAAATGAATTGAGATCTATGAAAGAGACCACAAAGGATTGATGACAGAAAATAGAATGCTTGACAGACAGGATTTATAACAATTGACCAAGCTGAGTATGCAGGGAAGCAAAGGCATTGAAGGGATGAGGAAAACTGTGGTCAGATCAATGGATTTTAAGTCCAGTAGGAGAGAGAGTTGAAAGCTATTTGAAAGTCAAAGATTCAAGGAAGTGATCCAGAAAAAAGGAAGGTGATGAGGAGGCAGTGTGTGTGGAATGTGACCATGAAGTTTAGTGACTGAAGTAAGATAAAAGAAACATTCACTGGAGAGAGGTGGTCAAGGAGGAAGAATTCTACACTAAATACTAGCAACACTCAATGTCAAGAAAAGAGCTATGGTGGAAGAGTCAGGAGCTACAATTTCCAAAGATTGGTGAGAACCCTGAATATGATGACTTAAAGCAAGCCATGGAAGTAGGTGATATCTGATGACATTAATGTTAAAGAAAAGGAGGAGGCAGTTTAGGAAGCATGAGGTAGCCTGGAAGTGATGATGAAGAACAAAGATGAACCTTCTCCATTGTCACCACTTGAGAGAGCTACAGGGCATATGGTGCTCCCGAAAGAACTATACTTCAACAAGACAAAGAAAACAAAGGGAACTATCAGAGAAGTTGTTGCAGGCATGGAAAACTTTGATGATGATAGAAAACTGGTCCTATGAGTTAAGAGCATATAGCAGATGACTACTGAAAGGTGTTGTTCTTTCAAGACTCACTGGACCTTTCATCAACACTATTTCTGTGGAATACTCATTAATTTAGTAACACCTTTATTTTGAGGACTTCCTGTCACCATCTCCCTTCCTGATGAATCTTTCTGAATCAATTTCCTTTACTTCCAAAGCTCATCTGTCCCTTAAATAAACTGGACATTCTTAAAATTGTCTACATGTTTTATTTACTGTCCAATTATACAGCTGGGCTGTGAATCTAAGATACCCTTAGGGGATAGAATGTCTCACCCTGTTCCAAATAGTGTTCTCCAGAATAAGTCTAAGGAAGCCTTTCTAAACAAAAAGCACAACTGATGATGGACATCCTGAACAAAACAACATTTAATGGCTTATTTCTTCTAAGTGAATCCTTTCCTTTAGCATAACATTAAAGACTACATGCAACTTAACTCTGTTATTTTTTCTAGGTCTCATGTCTAATCATTTTCTCACTTCTTAAGGTCTTATTACTGCAGCCACATTCAATAACATGGCATTTGTGTTCTACACTTGTGCTGTATTCTTGGGTTCCTTCAGCTTTTGCTTACTACTCCCTTTCCACTGAATAGTCTTCCTCCCTTTTCTATTTCTTACTCATTTCAGCTCTCACATAACTTCTATTGTGAGGTTTTCCTAAGTAGCATCCTAGCCCTCCAAATGGTCCAATCTTTCTTGTTTGCTTTTGTCATATTCTATTTGTAGTTTCAACATGGAAGTTTTCAGAGCCTGATTTTTGTTACACTTTATTTGTATTCATTTAAATTCTCATTTTCACCAAAAAGATGAGATAATTGTCCTTGGATTTGCATGTGGGGTGTGTGTGTGTGTGTGTGTGTGTGTGTGATCCCTGTCTGAGTACTCTCTGTTAGATTATTAGTTTTTCAAGGGCAGTTTCTCATTCTTTCAGTACTTGACACTGTCATACACATAACTACTGTTAAAAAATTTTATTCAATGAAAATGTAAGAGGGATTAACCCAGGCTGGGAAGAAAAGCTGAAGTCCTATCAGCTGAATAAAGAGATGACAGTAGAATGTAAGCCCACAATGATAGGGATTTTAATTTGTTTTGTCTTTCAGAAATGCCATAGAAATTTATTGAATGAAAGAGATTAATATAGATCTCACACTTATATTTTAACACTTAACCTTGAGCAACATACAGGTGTTATGTGAATGGTGGCATTTCTCACATCCCAACTCACATTCACTTTTGAGAAAAACAGTGGATATTTTTCTGACAGTCAATCTTTTAAAAACATCTGCACAGACATAAAGGAGAAAAAATGTGTCCTCAAGTATAATATCACAAAAATAGCCATTTTTCCTTTTACTAACTTTTAATTTTGAAGACTGTGTATGCTCTTAAATTTTACTCAATTTTCAAAATCAATCACTCTCATGCTGAATATTTTTAAATGGATATGACACTTTGCATGGATCCCATAAATAAACAAAACGTGCACAGCTTTGTTTATGTTAGGAACCTTCTGCTAAGTGTTGCTTCTATTTATTTACTTTTAAATTATGCCAGATTTCTGCAAATTTGAGTCCGTTTGGGGACCAACTTGAAATTTTAAAGACTAGCTATTTGCTTTGCTTCTGATGCATTACAAATACATTAAGGTAACAGTGCTGGGGTCAGCAGAAGGCATAAGTAGGAAATACTCAAGATGGGTGGAATTAAGGAGATACAAGCACTGTGCCATAAAAATTCGATCATTTCTCTTAGCTTACTTTTTTTTTTTTTTTTTTTGACAGGAGGAGTGGACAGTAAGGGAGAGAGAGAGACAGAGAAAAAGGTCTTCCTTTACCGTTGGTTCACCCTCCAATGGCCGCTGCGGCCGTCGCACTGCGGCAAGCGCACCACGCTGATCCGAAGCCAGGAACCAGGTGCTTCTCCTGGTCTCTCATGTAAGTGCATGGCTCAAGGACTTGGGCCATCCTCCACTGCACTCCCAGGCCACAGCAGAGAGCTGGACTGGAAGAGGGGCAACAGGGACAGAATCCAACACTCCGACCGGGACTAGAACCCGGTGTGCCGGCCTCACAGGCAGAGGATTAGCCTATTGAGCCGTGGCGCCGGCCTCTCTTAGCTTACTTTTATTTATCTTCCTCACTCTCCTTGCTTTCTTTTCACATCTGTAGTTTTTAGCTCCCAACCATTAGATCTCAAACTCAGATTCTTCCTGATTTGTGAAGCATAGTACAATGGATCTACAATGATAAACATGAGGTAGTTTTCCATAAAGAAAGATACATACATAAAAACCTTGCCCAGAAAGCCATATTGCTAAAAATGAACTCTGCTTATAGACATTACCAATGAAAACTATAGTTCATTAATTCACTCATAATAAAGAGCTGGCACCAGTAACCTGACATTCTCATATCATATACATTGTGGCATGGTTTATGAAACTTAGAGATGGATACTTTTTCTAAGAAAGTAAAAATCTAGTGATAAATAATTAGATCAAGCAACAAATGCTGGTACTTGTCTCATCTTGTCTCACCAGCCACTGGCCAAAACCCCTGCTTTCTTCTTCCTTCTTACTTGAACCATGGTTATATTCAGGTATTTTCCATCCTCCACCCTCCCATGTGTTTCAGGATGATCCCTTCTTTAGAGCTAGGGATGGCAGGCACCAGTCATTCTCATTCTTTTTTGAGCATGTTGGTTTATAGATGAACACATGATCTAATTTGACTAATTGGTTGTTAGAGGAAGTTAGCCGTTCCTCACTTTAAAGAGAAAAAAAACACAAAGGAAATACATCCTTTTCTTTCCCTGAATGCTTCTCCATGCCTCAATATGATGCCTGGAATTGCTACAGCAGTAACTGTGACAGAACCCTGCTTGAGGGAAGGGCCAAGATGATGGCACCAATGGAGTAAAGAAATGGGAAGATTTCATACCTCCTATGACATTTGGAAGCAAAAACTTTTTCCTTGCCAGAAGTCTGCCCCCACTCACTCAGGTGAGTTTGCATAATTTTACCATACATGAATTTAGCAGAATTCTGTCAACCTTCACTCTCTTGGTTAAAGTGTAAAATTATTTCGTGTTTCCTATAATGAAAGTATACATGTGTCTGGATTTCTTTTGCTAGTGGATTCGTGGGTAACACTATATCTACAGGCTAGCTTTCATTGGACCCTTTATATTTGGGATTCTTCAAACTGGATAAAGAATGATGTACAAATCAATTAGTGTTGTCATTGGGTTACAGGGTCATTTCTTTTCACCAATCTAAGGTAGCCAAGAATGATAGGAATAGAACACTTTAAAAATAGAAACATGCCAAAGGAAATACCATTGTATCATCATGCATTTTAAAAGAGCCAAGTTACAAAAATGGAAAAACAACTTCTCTTTCAAGTTGTACTACCATTATAAAATGCTGGCAGTTAATAGAAAAAGACACAAGTAAGAACACTTGTCCTGTCTTTCAGAGAGTAATTGGCCCCAAAGAAAGAAATACAACATTATTATGACCATCTGATATACACTACTCCTTTAGTCATTTTGTTAATTTTCAATTAAATGTAGCCCTTGATTCAACTATAATGTATTAGTACAATTGAAATATTTACATTATTCATAAAGTATTTGAAAATTAATCTGTACTAGAATGTGTTTTAAGTGAAATGAGTCTGAAACAAAGGAGTAAAGTTAAAATTGAATATGATTTTAGTCTTAACTAGATGTGATCTGAGGTATAATTTCAAAGGCACAATGCTAAGTTTTTGGTATTAATAAATGTGGCTGTGATGTTCATTGCTCAGTTTAATTGATTTATAGTTGGAATACTAGCCAGACCATTTCTGGCCCCAAGAATACCTTTTTGGAGATTGGACCTACCAGAACATGGCCTAGTAAGCTGAGCAGTGATCTAGATTCTATCCCCTTCTTGTCCATTATGCCAGTCATTGTCATACAGTGAACTTTTGGCGCAAGCATACTCAAAGGACCTGAGTTGAAAATCCTATGGCTTAGCTGGACAAGTGTCGAATAGAAGAAATGCTGAAAATGATGGCAAACTACAGGCTCTCACACTAATAGTAGCTCCAGTTACTATTTCCAGGATGGAATGTAGACACTATGTTTTCAGATGCCCAAAATTTTGAAAGAACTGGAAGTCTATCTAACACCAAGAATTCACACAAAAGGTGTTTCAGCACAAATTCAAATTCTGGGCTAAGCTAAGAGTTTATGAATCTGTCTTAAAGCAAATGTGTAGCTATAGCCAGTTGTTCAGATTCTACTGTTAATCCCAATCTTATTTGATTCAAGGATGTTGAGCACCTAGGAATGATGGTACAATAAGAAAGAAGTGGGGGAGAGACTGAAGTTTTCATCCAAATAGGAAAGACCATAGATATATAGATATGATGGAAAGAGAAAAAAATATGATATTAACCCTAAAGAAAGAAGAAAGTGAGTGTCTAATATTAGGAAGTATGAGGGACAAAGAGAGTTGTGATTTTCAGGTACTTTGCCTGTTTCAAGAACTGTTCTACTAAATCACTCCATCACTTTGCTAACATTAATTAAACTGCATAAACCCTGTGAGATCGATAATTACTATAATTAAACTGATATTTCAGATCAGTAAAATGAGAATTAAAATGCCCAAGGTCATAGTAAGACTGTATGGCCCAGTTTGGAAGATAAACTACATGTTCTTACATCATTTCACTTCCCTAGAAAGGGCTCACTTTCTATCTCTCACCCTCTCTCTTTTTCTCTCTCTATATGTTGAGAATAAGAAGATATCATGCTAGGATAGGTAAACTTGATCATTAAGAAGTTAAACTACAAGTTGATTATTGAAGCATTGAGACAATATGGCAAAATATATAAATGAACATACCATATTCAATAAATAACATATATATATAAATTCCATTTCAATTAATTGCATTTATTTTTTAATTTTTTCCATTGAAATTGCTGGTTTAGCTAAATGCATCAGTGAATTAAGGAATCAACATACATAAAGCATTCTCAATACTGCAGAACAGCACATAAAAGGCTGTCATTAGTTTGGAAAGAGAACACAACAGACAGACAGAAGGAACTCTTCTTGTTGCTATAACTACAGCACAACAAAGGTCAGCAGAAGAGGGGGAAAAAAAAAAACCTTCCTGGATTGAACATTAGCAACACAGGGATATTAGCTTTTTACTCTCAACAAAGAAAAATTGAAATGATTTCTTAAAGTAAGGTTAATTGAAGATAAACTAAACAATGGAAACACAGATTAGAAAAAGCATAAAGAGTGGTTTTATCTGAAATAAATATCCGGAATCTTACACTATTGCAAATGGGGATATCTAGGTTACATTGGTCATCTAAAATCTAAAGTTTAGGAGAACAAATTTAAATATTTTAAATTCACAAACATATTATGAAAAATTTTTTTATTGTATTTTAAAATGGAAAATTCAAAAATGATTTCATTTAACATCTAATGGAAAATGATTTAAATAAATTTAATGTGAAAGTTTCACAGAACTTAACATGATTTTATAAAACTAATTTTATATCCTTAAAATGTAAATTTTAGAAATAATTCTAATGTCTATTATTAAAAATTCTTGGATTTTTTTTTTTTTTTTTTTTTGCTTGTTGTGCCTGGTAACCTGGAGGTTCAGAGACCTGTTTACAAGATGCACAGTGTCTACATGTAAGCTGAAATAAAGGGTCCACCTCTTCCTGGTGAGCTAAGGAGATCAGCAGTTATTTGTGTTACTGAGTCTGGGGTTTTGACTGAGAATGAGAGAGGAATTGATAGCGAACTCTCTCGATTTCCAGTGTCCTGTAAATCCTGTCAGATAGCTGAAAGCAGAAGGAGCTGACGCTGCCACATTCTAGGCTGCTGTCAGGGGAACACTGACTGCTGTCACACTGACAGCGGGAGGACAGAACAACACAATGCATTTCCTGGTCAGTTCCTAGGCACAAATTTCACCATAGGATTTCCAAACTTTCTATTTCTTTCTCATTGCTTACCTATCTGTAAAGCTACACTTTTTAGGAAGCACAAATTTTTCTGGGACAAAAGGCCAATGTAGATGCCTTGCTGTCACCACCAGACAGAGGAAAACAGAGACCCAAAGAACACCTTGGCAATCCAGTTGCAAATTTGTGTTTAGATCTGTTAGTGTCTGATAGCCACTTACCATGTCATGGTGTTTTGTATCAACGTTCATCCTCTATTTCACTCGCAAGTTGGTACTTTGAAAAATATCTATTACTTCCAATAATCCGATGAATAAAGCATTACAAATATTTATGGGAGATTACAAGAAGACCATATTTAAACAAAAGAAAGTTGAGTTAGGAAGCTTGTAGAAGGAGCATTCTTCTGGAGACTTCTTTGTCCAGCCACTGTACAAAATATAAGGATTTCTGTGTTTGTGGATTACCCCTATTATTATGGATTGCTAATGTTGTATTGGAGTTATACTCTTATTAAAAATGAGAACTTTCCTGACAAGAAGGAATGTCATGAAAAATAAGAATGGGAATGAACTAAATGTGAAGAACAGTTCTGCAAATTAATGCCCAGGATAGTAGCTGGTACATTCATATCTGTCTAGCATTCAAGCTGTATGTACAAATATGTGAGTGTGTGGCACTTGAATAACTTAATTGACTTGACTACCACACTAATGAGAATAAAGTAATGGTGTTAACCCTGTGAATCTAAAATTTTCATCCTTAACGGTAGCCAGCCATTTCATAATTGCATTGTTAATAATTAGAAAGACAAAGCTGGGGCCAGCATTGTGGCTTAGTAGGTTAAGCCACAGCCTGTGATGCCTGCATCCCATATGGGTGCCAATTCAAGACCCACCTACTCCATTTCCAATCCAGCTCCCTGCTAATGCTCCTGGGAAAGCAGTGGGAGATGGTCAAAGGTCTTGGGGCCCTGTACCCATATGGGATACCAAGAAGAAGCTCTGGACTTCTAGCTTCTGCCTGGCCCAGCCCTAGTTGTTGTGGCCATTTGGGGAGTAACCAGTTGGTGGAAGAGCTCTCTCTGTTTCTCCCCCTCCCTTTTAAACTCTGCATTGCAAATTAAAAAAAAAAAAAAAAGAAAGAAAAAGAGAAAGACAAAGTAAGAAAGTAAGATAGTTGGAAAAACTGCTGAAAATATGTGGCCAATTGTGTTGGCAGATTAAAAGCATGATTCCAATATGAAGGTCAAATATTGATTTTAGAAATACTCTCACCAAATCCCTATTGTTGAGCTACCAAGGAAACTGAAAATACTCTTAAAATTTTAAAATATTATTTATAATA
Organism: Oryctolagus cuniculus; assembly: GCF_051225735.1. NCBI lineage: Eukaryota > Metazoa > Chordata > Mammalia > Lagomorpha > Leporidae > Oryctolagus > Oryctolagus cuniculus. The sequence goes on from NC_142874.1 coordinate 90,394,792, forward strand.
ATTCATCACATATAAAAGTATTTCATATAAATAACAGTATTTCATCTTAGCTTATGGTTCTTAACTAATCAATGATGTTTTTGTTTCTCTGGTCATGGTAAGGTGAACAGTGTTTTCTAGAATAAGTAGATCTGCTGGAGTAGAGAGAAATTGGAGGGGCTATTAGGAGAGGGAATTCAAACACTAGGGCCAAGTAGAGGACTTTGCACTCCATTTTGTGAAATATGCATTTTTATTGTATGGGCGATGGGAAACTTACCTTCCACATATTTTGTGTCTGCTACTTTCTTTCAGTGTGCAAAGTACAGATTGTTATGAACCTTTCACGTGGCAAGTAAGTATTAAGTGGGACTCAAAGCCAATTAAGACATAGTCCCTGATGTCTAGAACCTTAAACTATGGTAAGCAAATCAGAAAAACAAATATCCCATGTAACAATAGTCAAAGAAGAGCTAAAGAAGTTATTCCCTATTTGCTTTGTTAGTATATTCCTTCTATAAATGGTATAGTTGTTTTACTATTATTTACAGTATGAATTACCATGGAAAGAAGATAGTCCTAAGACCACGACCATGAATTGGGATGTGGGTTCTAGGATGTTAGGCAAAAAAGCTCTACACTCCTTTTTTTTTTTTTTTTTTTTTTTTTTTTTTTTTTTGACAGGCAGAGTGGACAGTGAGAAGAGAGAGAGACAGAAAGGTCTTCCTTTTCTGTTGGTTCACCCTGAAATGGCCGCTGCGGCTGGCGCGTTGCGGCCGGCGCACTGCATTGAGCCGAAGCCAGGAGCCAGGAGCCAGGTGTTTCCTCCTGGTCTCCCATGTAGGTGCAGGGCCCAAGGACCTGGGCCATCCTCCACTGCACTCCTGGGCCACAGAGGAGAGCTGGACTGGAAGAAGAGCAACCAGGACAGAATCCAGCACCCCGACCGGGACAGGACTAGAACTCTGAGGTGCAGGAGCCGCGCCGGCCTACACTCCTTTTCTAAACTGGATGATGAACATGTTTTGTGACTAATACAGAGCACCCCATTAGTGTGTTGTTAAACACTATCACTGGGTTGAAAACACCAGCAGAGAAGCTCCTTCCAGTGCCCAAAATTAACTCTAAATCAGTTTATTTTTAATTTATGATACTTCGTCTGATTGTGTTAGTTCTTTCTTTATACTTTAGCAAATTCTTGTTAGAATATTCTAAATTTGGCTTGGTTGTCTTACAGGTATTTAAGAAAGCATAATTTGTTAATAGAAGCCAAACTTTCCCCCCAAGTCATTAAGACTGCTTCTAGCCTTAATGCCTAAGGGTGACAAAGAACTAAAGAGCTCCCAGGGAGAAGAATCTCAAGGTCAGGGTCAGGGCTGTGTGGTCCACTTAATCTCTCTAGCTAGTGACTTTGTTGCTAGTATTACTGTGTGGTGGAGCCTGCCAGCTGTCTACCAACATTTTTTCTCTTCTCTGCAGCAACAGAGGTGCATCTCTGAAGTGGCTACCCAGCAATATTTGCTGCTGGATATGGCATGTGACTTGTTCTTGACAATTGCACGGGAGCTGCAAAGTTGTGTTCCACTTCAAGAAAAAGGTTTTTAAAAGATGATCATGCATTCTCCAGGCCTTTCTGAGAGCTTGATGGGGTTGATGGCAAAGTCCCAAGATGGAAGGACAAGTGGATCTGTGCATCACTCAGAAAGAGCAGTCTTCCAGCCTGCAATTCTCTCCCTGGACTACTAAAGGAGCAAAAAGTATACTTCTACAAAGGTTTTTGCATTGATATATTTTGGGATATATTTGTTACAGTACAATAGGCAAGCTTCCTTTTTAAGGATTCCGAAATAATGATGATGTTGACAAGCATCATGAAAGATGGTGGCAGTCATTCACAGATATTTCATAGTACAACATAACATCCGTGTGGGCAGGGGGCACCTCTTAAAGGATCCTCAAGTTGGGAGTTTAAATTTCTCTTAAGATATCTATGGAACCCTTGCACTCCTATTTCAGATTATAAGATATATAAAACGGGGTAAAGCAAGGCACAAACCATTCCATGTGATTGGAAGCTGCAGCAGGCATTCCTCTGAGAGAACAAACCGAAAGTGTTAGTGCTTCATAGAATTCTGGACCCTGAATTAGAGTTAGCAGAGAACTATGTTCTCAGAAACTGTTATCAGAACCCAGCCCCAGGTCATGACAGGGGCTAAGATGGCTTTTGTTAAGCCTACATCCCAAGGTCAGAGTGCTGAGGTTTGAGTCTTGGATGTACTCTTGATTCTTGCTTCTTGATAATGCAGGCTCTGGGAGGCAGCTGTGATGGTTCAAGTAGTTGGATCCCTGCCGCCCACGTGAGAGACCTGGATTGAGTGCCTCACTCGTGGGCATTTGAGGAGTGAACTAGAAGATGAGAGGTCTCTCTGTCTCTGTCTCCAAAATAAAGTAAATGAACACAATTTTTGAAGAATTCCGACAACAACAAAAGACCTTTACGTATCATTTTGGAGAAAAAGAACACAGGGCATAGGCTAGTGTGGGACATGTGAATATACAAATGTCTAAACTATTGTAAAGAAAAAAAACTAGATGATGTGAGGTAGATATATATATATAATATGTAATCATTATATACATACAATATATGAATATATATACACATAATCAATTTGGCTTAGGGTGAAATGAAATCTTTAGTGGGCAGGCAATGGATGCTATGACAGAGCCATGGAATTCATTTATTCTATATGTTCAATTAATGTCATATTAATGAAGAAGCTTCATTTATAATTAAATCTAAGGTTCTAGTGCCCAGAAAAAGTTTACTAATGGATGAATTATTGATAGTCAAACTAAGGTAGACGTTATAAGCATAAAGCATGGAGACAGAATCAAGTATAAATTTCAGCCTAACTTTATGACCTAATATAGGTTACTTAATTTCTCTAGGCCTCAGTTTCATTATTTCTAAAATGGAAATAATAATAATGCCTCATAGGGTTATTAACAAGGGCAAAATAAAACATCTGCCAGTTACTTAGGACAATGTCTGATACAGGTGAGTCATTTTAGTGGTAGCTTGCATTATTAACATTCAGTGTTCTGTGTTTTATCAGTGAGAAAATAAAATTCTTGGGAATCTAGAGGTTATTTTTCCTCATTTGTTTAAGATTTCATTTTGAAAGTAAGCTGGAAGAATCCTCAAAAGGGAAGCATGAAAAAAAGAATTTCTAATGAGGAAAATTTCCAGAAAGTAAAACTTGGCATGAGAAAGCATGATGGTTATATTTGAGTTTTTAAAAAATTGCTGATTTACACATTTCAAAAAATTCTACCATTGGACTGATATGTTAAATATCTTGAAAAGAATTTTAAGAAACTATCATCTTCCTGGAAGAGTTTCCCTCATTAAAAGGTGACTACATTTCGTGATAAATCTCCTGTGATGCTTAGCTCAAACAACCTCAAAAAGAAAATATAATTCCTTGCTTTCACAAAGCATTAGCACAATATAAAAAAACCTTATAAGCATAAATAACTATTTGTTAACCATCCAGTTATTTTGCCAAATAACAGTTATCACCAAACTTAGTCTGTTTTAAATATGTCAAAACATGCAAATCAATGAGTCACAAACCCCATCTGTCCTGTACTACAATACTTGCCCTTGAAATAGCACCTTCCTATCTGACAGGGTTCCTGACATCTTATCAACAATCTACCCTCCATCATGGGTAGAATCTTGCTATGTTCAAGGACAATCTTTTGGAAATTCAAATACAAAATGATCTAAAATGTCCTTTCAGCATTTTGTTCTTATAAAAGAACCAACTCATCATGATAGTTTTCTTCCCTCTCTGAAATTATTATTAATTACCACATTGCAGGAATACAGTTTTAATTTTAACACAAACTTTTACTCTCCTCTGTAACAATTTAAACAATCTAAATTTTATATTCTATAATGTCATTAACCACTGTTTTCTCGAATAAAAATTATCTGAAAGGACTCATAATTTATATCATTTAATAACTCTAATAGAAACAGTGTAGGTCAATAGGACAGCATGCACCAAAATATCTCATTTTCTTTGAAACAGCAGTGAAGAGGTTAACTCATAGCTGCATTTAGGCGCGTTTTATTTGACCCTTGTTAAAAAGATTTATCTTTCAATTATTAAACTATTTTTTCCCAAGTGACAGGAAGTAAAATGTTAATCACCTACTAGTAAAAAATAGGTTACTTGAGATTAAAAGTAGTTTTTGCTTAAGAAAAGTTTGGAATGTAAAATAGGGCAGTGAGTTAAAAATCTGATTTAATCCTTGAAACTACCAGAAGGGTAGTTTCTAAAGGGGGGGGGGGGGGATTAATTTTGAGATAAACATCACATCACCGATTTCTTACATTCACACGTATTTGTATTTCAAGGGTTCTGAACAACTAAATACCGATCCCTGGCCCCCTACTTTAAAGATATAAATGATGGTGATTTTTTTCCTGTCTTCCTGGGTACTCCAAGAGAAATATTTAAGGTGGGGAGCAAACCAAGAGCATTCTTCCAAAGAACACGACCTTTTCTCTGTTTCTCAGGTTGCTCTTCTCAGTCCAGCCAGAAATCCCAGACAAGTTTATTTACACACACACACCCGCACACCGCACACGCACACACGCACCCCCGCGCGCAGAGGGAGAGCGGCGGAAACGCCCTCTCTCCATCCCTTCCAAACAATTATCTCCCAGAGCAAAAGAAAATAATCAACAGCCCAGTGCGCCGGGCGGGCTGAGGCGGGGAGGGAGGGCGGGCGGCAGGCGAGCAGGGAAACGTGGCTCCTGTGCTGAGCAGAGGATTTGTGAAAAGGAGCGCCGGCCCGCGTGCGCCTCTTGTTCCCCGTGTAATGTGCAGCCAATCATCAGTAGGTGTCCACGTCCCTGCGTCCTCCTCACCTCGGCGCCAGCCGCCCCCCCGCGCCCCCGCCCCCAGCCTCCACACCTCCTCCCTCGCCTTTCTCTCCCGCTCCCCTCCCCCAGCCACCGCACACACGCACACACACAAACAGAGAGGGAAGGGGGGAGGGTGAGAAAGAGAGAGAGAGGAGAGAGAGAGGGGAGAGAGTCCCCGGCTCCCTCCCTCCCTCGCACACAGCGACTGGAGACGGACGGAGAGCAACGCGCTGGGAGAGGAGAGACCACCGACAGCAGCCCCGCGCTCTCACACATACACTCACACTCGGCTCTTTCCTCCCCCCACCTCCTCCTCCTTCCACCCCCACCACTAACACCATCTCCTCCTCCTTCTCTCTGCAACGAGAAAAAAAAAAGCCATTTACAGGTATTTTTTTTTGATCCGCATATTTATTTCTCCCCCTCCCCAACAGTTTGTTTACAAGTATTAAAGTTGTGATTGGGAGCTGCCAAGACACATCTGGATTTGTGTTTCTTTGTGTTAGGGGGTGATGTGCAACTAATTAAAGGCAGACTAGCAGCGTCTGCAAATTCTAAGGCTCCCCAAATAAAAAGAGACTGGTAAGTGATTGTTCTTTCTCTTCCGCTGGCTTTTTTTTCTCTTAAATGTTTGCTGTCCGTTTGGGATTGTGAAAGTAGATTATTCATGCTGGACTCCTGCAATGAAAACCGTGGCTGTATTAATTTATTAATTAATCTGCACCCGCCCCTCCTCCTGAATGTTAAATATGACCTTTGATCTCTATGTCTCTGGTAGACCAGACAGACAATATTAGGCATGTACAGTCACATTGTTGAAAGGGAAAACAGGCGCGTGAACTATGGATGTCTAATTTAGCTTTGCTGTGGAACTATAGTTATTTGTGTGTGTTTCATTTTGTTTTTTAATAAAATCCAAACAATAGCTGTGGCCTAGGTACCCTTTTCATGCTCCAGAGATGCATTGATTAAACAATAATGACCTGGCTACTGGGCACAATCATTTTCTCTAGTTTCTGGTGGCATTGAACCTGGAGGTAGGAAGCTGGGGAGGTGATGGCAGTCAGGAAAGCCAGGAAACCTTCTGTCTGGAAACATCACTCCAAGACTCTGGCAAAAGGGGACATGAAATTATTTCTTTCTTTGGAATAAGGTCAGAAGACTCAGATGTTTGAAATGTTTCCCTCCACTCAGTGTGACGATATCTAATGCATGGTTGGCATAACTAGTTTTTACTGAGTAGCAGTTATTATGGTCTTGCAGTTACAATGTGATTCGCAGAAACTGAAGCTGTATGCATATTCTTGCTGTGTCTTTCCCCACCCCCTTCCTAGCATCAAGAATATTTAGCCAGGAGCATTTTGGGGGCACCCTTTGTATTGCCTTCAGACCTCAGAAGGGAGCAGTTTTCCCTAATGTGAAACCACAGAGGTGGTTCCTGAGTGATTAGGGACTTGCTGTGATTGAAAGATGCCTGCCAGCTTCTAATCCAGCCTGGGGTGAGGTTCCTTATCTTGATTTACTTTGCCTAATAGGGATTTGTTTACATAAACCCCTCTTTTTAGGGCACCTCATCAGTAGGTCTTGAAGTTTTTATACTTGGAGTTGGGGCATAAATGGTTCATTAATCTAATTATAAGTATAATTACTATAATTGATATGCATTTTGAACTCTGAATATTTGAGACTGCGACCACTGGGCCCTCATTTAGAATTCCCTGAACCCTACATTCTAGACCCATCTGTGGGCTTCAAAAAGATGTCATAAAAATATTTTCTGGCAAAAAAAAAATTCTGAAACAAAGAAACTGGGTTTTTTTAGGTGAATATACACGTTGTCTTTGCTTCCCTTCTTAAAAGGTGATATTGTACTTCTCCCTCTGTTATAAACAACTAACATACCTCTTCCTAAAGCATAATAATGGCCTGTAAGCAAAGAGACAAATGCAAATATTCAGTTAACATTAAACTTTCCTCTTAAAAATAGCAAAAGAGAAAAAATTCATTTTAATGGTCTATTTCTCCGAGTTTAACATCACCACGAGGAAAAAAAATCCCCTTTTTACTCAATGTAAAAATCAGTGATTGTGAGAGACCGAGAGAGAGAGAGAGAGAGAGAGAAAGTCCCATGCTTTCTGTTCCTCTTGTCTGAGGAAGGACAGCAATCTCCATTAGGACTGATTGGGAATATTCTCACAGAGGCTGCAGGCACTTGGTTTAAACCCTGTGACACTGTATTTTTTTTTTTTAATTTATCCAGTCTATCTTTCTTTTCTTCCTTTCTTTTAAACAAGTAGAACACCACCGTGTTACCCCCACCACCAAGCCCCACCACCAAATGGCTTGTACAATTGAGACCTGTCCTTGGTCCATTGAATTAAGACCCTAACAGAGCCAGCTGTGCTGGGATTCAAACTAATGACCGCAGACACAGAAGGACACTGTGGCAGCTGGTAGTTCTTTTTTCCCTGCCTCTTTAGTTCAGATTGTATGTGGGCAGTCTCTCAGCTCTCAGTTGTATTGTGTTTGCTTACAGTTTATACTCGGTTGTATTGTAGACTTTCTCAGTACTTCATTTGCTAATTTCCTGTTCATTTTCCTCATAGGGCCATTGCTGCTTTCCACTTTACAGCATTTGCATGCCCAGGCAGCACTTGTTCACACATTTCATAATGTTTAAATGCCCTCTGCTTATAGGTAGTATCGCCCTCCCACCCCTGATTTGCATGTCTTTAGCACTCCAATTGCCCTTTTCCCTCGGCATTTGTCACCCCGGTCTTCCCTCTTTCCCGGGGTACCCTGGCTATTAATACATTTTCTCAGGAGGGTTATAAGAATAGGGGGGAGGAGCTGTGGTTTCTGTGGGGAGGCGGGGAGGGGGGAGGGAGGGAGCAGGGGTTGGGAGCGCTGTGGTGGTGGTGGGGGGGGGGGACGAGATGTGAATGGGGAGGGGGGGTGTCACATCTTGATGATTGTTATGCAAACGACCTGACCGAAGAATGTGGGAGCTGTCGGTGTCTGCGGTGGGCTAGCGAGGGAGGCTGTTTATTTATTTTTAATCTTTTTCCTCGTGCAGCTGGTTGGAATGACTCTCTTTATTTTAGTTGAAACAGTTGGAGGATAATGCAAAGGAAGACGCTGCCTGGGAATTCGCCGTCTGTGGAAATGCGCCCCAGAGAGGAATAAAGCAGCCCTCACCTTGCTGTCCCCACCCGGACCCACTTTCCCCTCCCGCCTCGGCCCCCGCCCCGACTCCACCATCACCCCCTTCCCGCCCCCCCACCTCTCCCCCTTTCCCACCCCGGTGTCGGACCAGGCGGTCCCCACTTCCACCCTGCACCCCTTCTTCCCCCCCTGCACCATGAACACCAATGTCTGCGTGGAGCCCGGGCCGAGCCCGGAGGCCCCGGGCTTGCCCAAGGAGAGCCACCTGCCCGAGGGGGCCCTGAACAGCCTTGTGGATTACAACTCGGAGATGGAGCGCTACCGCTCCTTCGCCACCTCCTTCTACAAGACCAACGGGGGCGCCTTCCCGCAGGCGGCCAAGATCGCGCGCATCACCACCCCCATCTTCCCCAGCAGCGCCGCCGCCGCCGCGGCCGCCGCGCGCATCGGCATGTCCCCCTGGAACTGTGACAACGCGGCCACCGCCGCCGCCGCCACCGCCATGCTCTGGGGCAGCGGCGGGGGCGGGGGCGGCGGCGGCGGGGGCGGGGGTGGGGGCGGCGGGGGCGGCAGGAAATCCTCCTCCGCCGCCGCCTCCTCCTCCGCCTCCTCCTCGGCGATCCTCCCCGCGGCCGCCGGCGGCGGCGGTGGCGGCGGCGGCGGTGGCGGCGGCGGCGGCGGTGGTGGCGGCGGCGGCGGCGGCGGCGGCGGCAGCAGGACCAGCATGCACCACCGAAACGACTCCCAGCGGCTGGGGAAAGCTGGCTGCCCGCCAGAGCCGTCGTTGCAAATGGCAAATACTAATTTCCTCTCCACCTTATCCCCTGAACACTGCAGACCTTTGGCGGGGGAATGCATGAACAAGCTCAAATGCGGCGCTGCTGAAGCAGAGATAATGAATCTCCCCGAGCGCGTGGGGACTTTTTCCGCTATCCCGGCTTTAGGGGGCATCTCATTACCTCCAGGGGTCATCGTCATGACAGCCCTTCACTCCCCCGCAGCAGCCTCAGCAGCCGTCACAGACAGTGCGTTTCAAATTGCCAATCTGGCAGACTGCCCGCAGAATCATTCCTCCTCCTCCTCGTCCTCCTCAGGGGGAGCTGGCGGAGCCAACCCGGCCAAGAAGAAGAGGAAAAGGTGTGGGGTCTGCGTGCCCTGCAAGAGGCTCATCAACTGTGGCGTCTGCAGCAGTTGCAGGAACCGCAAAACGGGACACCAGATCTGCAAATTTAGAAAATGTGAAGAGCTAAAGAAAAAACCTGGCACTTCGCTAGAGGTCAGAGGAGATGATTTCTTGTTTCCCAGTCTCCCCCCTTCCCTCCTCACGCCCCTCTCTTCTCCCCCTCTTCAGGGCCTCTGGTCTGGCTTCAGGATGCAGTGCCCCCTTGCCGAAGCCTCTCTCAGGTGTAAGACCCAGTTGTAGGTGGCTGGTGGCCTCTGCGCGCGCACACACACCCCACCCGCCCCTGCCGCACTTCTTGGGGGAACCGCCCTCCTCACAGGGATGGTGCCCGTCCTGTTCATCTGGGGGGAGAAGTCTTGCAATTGGTTTGCAGAACCAGAAGTTTCACATTCAGTGTGGTCAGTCCTTTCCCTTGACGGTTTGGAATGTCCCCTCCTCCTCATTGAAAAAAAAAAGGGGGGGGCATTCTGCCCTAAGGGCTGGACACATCACATCCTATATACGTTTACTAGCTGAGAGAGGCTGATTGGTGGCCCAATCGTAGCAGCAAGGACACAGTTTGTGGCACATAAGCCTTATTCTCTCATTTAAAAAAAAAAAAAAAGAAAAGAAAGGAAAAGAAAAAAAAAAACAAAACCTCAAACTAAAATACTGAAACCAAAACAAGAGAAAAAAAAGAAAAAACCCAGAGAGCATTAATCATTGAAGCTGCAATACCTGAATTCCAAAGGGGAATTTCCACCCCCTTCGAGAATAGTTTTTCTTTTCGACATGACACAATGTTTCTGTTTCTTATTTCCTGCGGTTTTTTTTTTTTTTTTTTTGAGAAAGCAGAAATCCTGTAGAAAGCTGATGACCACCTGCAGTTTTCAAGATGTGACACAGAATAAAGGGAGGCAATCATTTAATTTTTTGAGGCAAATCATGGTGATTTTGTTTAAAAATTAATTTACCTCGTTTCAAAAATGAATAATTCCTGTAACAGTTACAACAAAATTCCCCCTCCCCCCTTCATTTGACAAAGTAACGATTCTGTGGTTGCAAAATTGTTCATCTCACCAAGCAGTTTTGGTAGATTCCTCATATAGTCACTATTAGTTTCTTTTTTCCCATATGTCCTTAAAATGCATTGTACAGATGATCACTAAAGGAATCGTTAAATTAGGCTTTGGATTATGTTAAATACAGAGGTTGATGTGTTTGAAATTTCATTTGATATCCTTGTCAGAGAAAAGGGGGCAAAAATCACTAGTAAAGGGGTTTGGTGGTATTAAAGTGAAGAAATGTGGACAAGTAATTAGAGTGAGTCCACTGATAAGCTTTTCAGAGTAGATGGATAGATGCTCATATTTACATGGACAGTAGGTGGTGGATTTAGCATTTGGAAAGATTCTGTGGGCTGGATTGCAGGGCCAGAGTGGCTCCCAAAAGTTTTCCTCAGAGAGGTGCCTGGACTTTTTTTTACATTGTGAATGCTTCATAGAAGAATTTTCTCTGTGAAGAACTGCAAAGTTGTCTCTAAAAGGATATAGCAAAAGATTTAAAGAATTTTGTTGTAGGTTTGAACACAAAGAAGATACTTTTTTTTTTTACGTTTATTAGTACAACTCAACGCACTTTGGGATTCCAAAATAATCAGAACTATATTGGTATCATTATTGATTATGACCAGTTCTATCAAACTATTTCTCTTCTTCCTCTTTAGAAGAGAAGGCATCTCTTTGTTGAAAGTTTAACTTTTCTGCAAGGTGGTTGATTCCATTTCCTTTGAGCAAAGATAATAGCAAATCTAAAACAGATCTATGCATCCTCTTAGGTGGAAAATTAGCTTTTGGATTCTCTTTCCTGGATCAATTTAGTGTAGTCTATCCGAACTTCTAAGGTCCATGAAAAATTAAAATTTCACTCATACTGACATTTCCTGTATTAACCCCTTAGGTCCCAAGTTTTCAATTCTGCAAAAATTTCAATTCATCATATTTATTTCAAAGTTATCATACATGGTAGATTTGTTGCTCATTTTTAGTTGTCCTATATATTGGCTGATGGGACAGAACGGGTTAATGCCCATTTGGTAAGGATTTTGTTTTCCCTCTTGAAATGTTGTATCTACAGTTAAAGATTTGGTGTCATTTAGAGGCCTCATCTTTAGCTGGATGCTTCACACTGCCGGCATCACAATTTAGGATATGTCATGGATAAGATCACGGAATAATTCTGGTTATTTAATAAATAATCAATCCAGAACAGCTTAAAATAACTACAAATAGATGCCATGTAGAAGATGCTGCCTTTTTTAATGAGAGAGACAGAAAGAGAGAGAGCGAGAACACACACTCATCTGCTGGATCACTCTCCCAAATGCCCCCAACAGCTGAGGCTGGTCAGGTCTTCTGTGTGGGTGGGTGGTAGGACCCAAGTACTTGAGCCATTACCACTGCCGCTCAGGGTTTGCACTGGCAAAAAACTGGAGTCAGGAGCTAGAGCCAGATACAGAACCCAGACACTGGTGTAGGACACAGGCATCTTAATCGCTAGGCAAACGCCTACCCTATTTTCTTTATATGCTTTTATACTCATGAATGAGTCCAAATAGATTTCATAAATTTCCAATTTCCCCCCTTATTTGTTTTCCACTGCTGTTGTGATGTTTAAATTCCATAGGCATTTCAATTACAAAATTCATTTGAATTTTTTTTTTTTTGTTCTTCGTAAAAATTTCTGTGTGCAAGTTTTGTTGATCTTCTGAGGTGGGGTGTGAATAGGAAAGGAAGCAAATTTTCTCCTTTTGTGGAACTGTCAAGATGTTCTCAATACAGATCTCTCCCTATCAGAGCATGGGTTGTGTTTCAAGGCTAAGTTTATTAGCGGAATGCTGTTTGGCAGAGTTTTTCAAAATTGCTTAAGATTATATTCAGGTCATTAAAAAAGACAATGGCAGCTTGACTCCTTGAAACCTATGTGAAAACACCAGTTGTGGCTGTAGGAAGCCAGCTGGACGTGTGTCAGACTGATAAGTAGTACATGCCTGAACCAAAGCTGGACTCCTTGGGTGTGGGTCAGTGAAAAGCACCCCTGCTGACCTGGCTTCCATCCTGATTGGGCCCATCATCATTTGAGGGAGTGTTTTATAGAGTGGATGTACTCCTGGCAGAGGGCAGTGATTTGGGGACTCATTATGGGCTTGTGGGTTTCAGGTGTAAACTCAGTAGATCATATTTGTTGGCTTTAAATTATGGACATCAATTAACATCTGGATGACAATTACAACTTACATTCTAATTTATCACTTTAAACCTTCCGTGCCCTTTATCTTCCTCACTTGTTCTCCTCCCTCTAGGCTGGAGGCATAATCAGATATTTTCAGGGTGAATAAATTGAATTTAAGACAGACTCACATGAATATGTTGGGATTCTTGCCTGCATTTTTTAAAAGTTTCCCCTCTAGCATTCCTTTTAAAACCACTTTAGTTATCTCTATGATTGTTTCTGCTTAGTCTCACTTTAAGAGCATCTTCATACTCTAGAAATATGTTTATAAAATCACCCCTTGATGATAAGCAATGTGATAATGCACACAAATTATTTAGGCTTTTTTTTTCTGTAATATTGTGCACCATATACTTGCATATGCCACTGTTCATTTAGTCAATTATTGTATTTAAAATAACTACTAAATATTCCAAGCAGTATTTATCAATGCTTTATGACAGAATTTATTCTAAAAACTTGTATTGTCAATGATCAATAATAATTTCCTTGATACTTTGATAAATATAATAGAGGAGATCCTTTTGATAAGTTATGTAATAACACTGTGTCTCTCGCAAAGGTAATTCTTTGGCTCTTATATTCACAGAAGTTATGTTTCTGATTCTAAGACCTAACTTTTAAAAACATCCCCATCTGATATGGCTCAAGGGATGAAGTTGTCTCGTGGGCAACCCTGGCCTCTTAGTTCCTGAACATTGTTCAGGTGACATGATTGATCTCTGAGGGACCGCATTAGAGACCACACAGATCTGGTTTCTCTCCCATTAGTTGATTTATGGAATTGCATTAGTAAGCAGTGCCTCAGGGGGATTCCCAGCCCCCCACTCAGCCCTCTGCTGCAGGTTTCACACTGCCACCACCCAGGCTTCGCAGAAGTTGGTGGAGGCACTAGGATGAGGCATGTTACAGGGAAGAAACTGAGAAAATGGAAAAATGAGAGGAAAAGATGATTCCAGTTTTTCCTTGTTTTGCTCTTCTCTTTGAAAAATTTATCTGCTGAATGTTCAGATCAACACTCATTTTTCTACAACTCAGGTTGAGCTTCTAACAGATTGGGTGGAAAACATCCAGATACTGCCCCAAACTAGATAACTTGATTTAGAAGACTGTATTAGGGCAGGAGGGCCATGTTTCACACATACATGGTTAAGTTCTAAGAGCCCCAGCCAAACAAATGTCGTTGTAAAATTCTGGGCTCAGCACCGTCTTCAACTTGCATAGAAATGAGTAAGTTCACTGGTACCCTACACATAAAATAAGTATGTTATTCAAACCCACAGACTGTACAATTAAATCATGAAATCAGTCAATAACCGAACATGATGAAGTTTGGCAATTTTTTTAAAAAGCATTTACAAATAAAATATAAGTGGATCATATCTTACAATGAAGCAGTCATCAGCTTCTCACTTTATATCACAGTTTGAAAATAGATATAGAATTTTCAGAATTAAATTATTGTAGAAAATATAAATTTCGAGTTTAATCCAAGAATGCTAATAAAAAATTAGCTATAAAAGGGGAAGGAGAACATTTTCAATCAAATAAAAAAAGCTATATTAACGTTAGACTAAAACATAGAAGTAATGTGAGAAAGAGACTTTGAAATTTATAAATGATAAGAAAAAAGCTCAGAAAGTTTAACTTTGAAACCAAGGCATTAATCTGTAACACAAGTGCAGTGAGGTTCTATTTCTATCACTAAATTAAATACAAAGGAGTTAACTGTTTTTATAGATTTCAAAACATTATACAAGTTTACCTGTTAAATAATAATACAATGCTGTTATTACTGTATTTTATTACTATTAATAATTATTTTTAATGATTCCTAAATGAAAATATCTTCATCTATCCAAACATCATGTAAATTTTCAGAAATCTTTTAAATGTTAATTAGGGATAATAAAATGAGACAATTAAATTCCATTTGTAAATAAGATTTATAGTTTGTTTGAAAGTCAACAATCATCAATCAAAAATCAAGTAAATAATCCTGAAAGCTCATATGAACAAACTTTAGACGTCAGCTCAGATAAAAATATTTGTATAGTTTAAGAAACGAAATAGTATCTAGTGATTAAGGTAATAAACGTTCATTGATTTTTAATTTTTTTCATTAGTTTATTACTGGAACATTGTTGGAATGTTCTTTATTAATACAAAACTAAACACTGAACGATTTGAATGCTTGCTTGGAATGGGTTGAAAGTGTGTTTTTAAGTCACCTAAAGCTGATGCTCCTAGAATTTGTTACTCAACCCTCATTGGTCAGGTTGCCTGACTGTGTAGTTCCCTTTTACCAGAAAACAGGGCACTTTAATTTTGCTTTGGAAAGCTTAACAAAATATGCTAAAAAATAAATTATTGCACTTGCCATACAGACATATTTGTTAAAATAACAGGCTAAATTCAAGATTTATTCAAAGGTGCGTGTGAATACACAAATCAGAGAAATGACTGCTACTCTTTTAGTCTGCCTTATGTTCCTAGATGAGTTTTATAAGAGCAAAAAATAAAACAAAAATACACGTGAAAGTCTGCAATATTTATTAGTGTGATTTTGAGTCACTGATTACAATGTCAGGTGCTTTTGACTAGGAAACTATAACACCGTATAGGTTTATAAAAACTTGTTTCCAAGAAAGTATTTTTGTCATCACTATGAATTTTGATAATTTTGTACATTCATAATTTTGTTCCTTCATTTGTACTTCACCGTTTCTGGCCATTATACTTTTCCATCCGACATATGCTGCTATCCTTCGGAGGTTCAAAATACTGGGGGAGGGGCACAGGAGTGCCTTTATCCTTGAGTCATATCTTGTTCCATCACATGCAAACACCTGTCCTAAAATTGAATTATTCTGCTGGGTAATCAAAAAAACCTCCCTCCATTCAGCATCATGTGTTTTCTGTTGTTTATTGAGTTATGTTGCACCATACTTCAGATGCGACAGCCATTTAATAATGTTGAAGACTTAGCTCTGCAGGGGCTAAAAGTATCCCAGCAGGCTTGTTAACTTCTACTTGAAAACATTATGAGAAATATTTTTTCCTTTGAAACTTGTGAGCTTTCTCTTAATTTGTTTTAACAGCATCAGAATCCATAGCTAGGTATGTGATCAAGCCTGCTGAAATTTTGTTTTTCTATTTCTTAATACTTAAGCTATTTAATGTCACATTATGTTTCTTGCTAAATAGTGACAAAGCAATTACTTTAAAAAAAACTTATGTTCATGATGTATTGCATTAACTGATGTAAGATTGAATACAAATTTACATTCAGGAAATAAGCTACTCAGTCTCCTGGATTATCATTTTTTAAATTAAAAATTATAGTTGGACCATGGGACCACATAGTTAGATAAGAGATTGTTGAAACTGTCAATAGTATGAAGTGACTTATCAGTTGAAACATAATTTCTCTGGGCTTTATTTCTTCATAAATAAGATGGAAATGCCATCAGTATGCTTCACAACACTTTAATATTAGATGTAGATTAATTTTTTTGAAAATTGAAAGATGCTGTGTAATTTCTCATTTCTGTTTTAAATTTATCAATGAAAAGTAGACAACTATGTATAGATAATTCAACATACCAATGGGATATTTATAGTTTTCAGAAATTAAAAGCCGAGTGGACTATTTTGTGTAGTGTGATTTCTGAATACTTATTTTGGTCATAGTTTGGCAGAGATCTGGCTTAAGTTCACTTGACAAAGAGATAAACCTGATAAACAAGTTTCCTTGTTCCTATCCCTGTGTTGTCAAATGCCTGAGGAAACTGAGCAAATTACCCGGTGGAGTGAGTCAATGGAGTGAGCCAATTTAGATCATTTAGTTCTTTTCTTCCTTCCTGACCACAGGCCTACCACTGCCATTAATTTCTATGTCTTTTAATAGGTGTCGAAGTGTGTGCGTTTGTTTCACATTACTAACTTTCATATGGCTGCCATTTTCTTTTTTTTAACAGACAGAGAAAGTTAGTCTAAATATGAGTTCGTTCAAGAGAACCTTTGTAAGAAGTGGTTAAATGTTTTTCATGAATTCTAGTTGGAGAATATATTTTTAAAATATTGTAAATTGAACACATTTAATAAGTGTTGGGACATTGGATAAAGATATATTTGCGTAGATAGGAAAGAAAAGACACAAATACCCATTTTGAGATAATAAGTAAAGTGATGATGCCAAGACTCCTTTTACCATATCAATAAAAAGAGAGTATTGGTGAAATGAAGATAGTTATCAATCAGTGCTAGTAAAACTGGTGTTTTTCTTAGAAAAAATAGTGATAACCCCTAAAAGATGTTGAGTAATAACAAGAAAGATAAAAAAAGAAAAAAAAATATTAAAACAAAGGAAAAATGAATATTCAAGCCAGGAGGCAGTACACATCTAGAGTGTAGGATATGGATGGCTGGTTTCCTTCAGCTGCTATAGAAATTTTACAGTGCATGGAGAAATGTAAAGAGAAGGAAGATAATTTTGTCATGACTTGACCCAGTACATTTTGTTTGAGAGTCAGACCTGAGGCTTATGTGGAGTGGAGTGGCAAATAAATTAGAGCTAAGGAAAGCAGATAGTGACATAGCTGATGTTGTTATTTTTACTCATGCCTTTGAAAGATTTAGTAGAATAATCCCAAAGTGTGACTGAAAGAGAATACTTCTAAGATGGTTGGAAAATGGGATACCATTTGTGTCTCTTCTGCATTTAAATTCCATATTTTAGGGGACATTCCTGAATAAAATATAGTGTTGAAAAATGGGAAAACTGTACTGAAAGTACTGCTTCTTGCTCAGAAATTGAAAAAAAAATTTAAAAACCCACCAAACCACAACTGGATGATTAATGATATCATCCAAAGGGAAAGATCAAGTTGGATGAGAAGAAAAAGGGAATTATGTTTACAGAGCAGGAAGAGTCATGGGCATTTCTGTGTATTTCAGCAAAACCAGCAAATTCCAGAGGAGATATATTTTCTCAAAAACTTTACAGAGGGAAGAGAGATGAAATAAATTTTTCAAAAGTGAGAAGACCATACAAGTTTGATTGTGTGGAAATGGTGTTGATTAGTGATAGTCAATCTGTGCTAGAAAAAGTGAATGTTGGGAGATGACTTCTCTATTGGAAATGGCCTTTTCAATAGTTTATATGAGATAAGTGGTACTTTTATTGTAGCTAATAATAAGGAAAAAAAGATAAAATCTCAGTTTTACGTAGATGGCTGAGAAATGAAGATGAGGACTCTTCTCTTAAATAGTAAATAATTTATGTGCTCCATTTTCAGCCCATGAAAAAAAATGATGATCTTGGCTTGTTTACTACTCTCCCTCCCCCAATTTATTGGCTTTTCTCTGTAAAGCTACTGTATGTAAGTTAAATTCATTATGAAGTGAAGTGGTTTTGGGTTTTCCTCATATGATTCTCTTTACATAATGTGATTTTTCATTTCGTGGAGCTGTGTTAAATTTGTGAGGTGTTAAATGTATTTTTCCAAGCTGCAGGTGATAGGATGGACTTCAGTAGTCCATGAAACAAATGTGTTGGTTTACCACCAGGATTTTTAGAAAGTAGAATAGAATAGAAGGGAAGAGAAAATATGAGTGCATCTCATGTAGTAGCAGTTAGTGCTGTTAATCTTCTGTTCAGTATTTGTGTTTACTTAATTACATATCTATCCACATACAGGGCTGCTCTGTGAAATATAGCTCTTGGTTGCAAATCCAAAAATTTTGAAAACCACTGCTGTAGCAACAGCAATGACAATATTGGACAAGTCTGTAGTGAGGAAAGAATGATTTTTGAACATTGTTATGATAAAGAGTAAAATTTAAATGTGTTTCTGTAAGGTCTGTCTTTACTTCGTCTAGACAGGTGTGCATGTGGACACACACACACACACACAACACAAACATCAGTGCTGTATATTAATGAATACATGGTATATTGGTTAAAAAATGGTAAACTCTTGATATATTCAATTCAGTTTAGTAAACCTTTAGGTAGGAACTGTTACCTTCTAAGACTTGTTGTAAGTTCTATGGACACCTACATATACATGCATACACGTACACACATATATGCACACACTCATACAGGCATCCTGGCTTAAGCAGTTTTCTTTCTACTTAACTATCTTTTTTTGAACGCCCATGTCATTTTCTAACTCCAGGTCTTAGTCTTTTGTTCAAGCTACTTGTTTTCCCTATTTCTATTTTTCATTCTCAGTCCAGAAAAGAGACACATTTAAAATGACATGATTGAAACTTTAGAAACTCTGGAAACAATCCCACACCTGTTAAAAAGCCTTCCTTGATTCATCCTTGGTGAAATTCTCCAGAGCTACATAAGCAACACAGACCCGTGATCTGCACCTTGCCACTTCATGTCGCTTAGTAGTGCATATTAAGTTTTCTGTTTTATTTCAATACCTATTGTGCAGACTACTGGAAACATTTTTTTCACTTGAATAAAAGAAAATGTTATATTGGAAATGTCAAGGGAGATAAGAAAAGAAAGAAGGAAAAAGGAACGAAGAAGGAGAACAGGAATCTTGGGCAGGCTCCTCTCTTTTTACAGACTTGGGGAAAATCAGAAAGGAGCACCTTGGCAAAAGGACTTGTCATGCTCAAGATCATCAAGTGTGGCTTGAAGTTTGTAGTAATAGTTGGGAGCTCAGAATTTAATGGAGAGAGGTCCTGGATCTGGGTATAGGCCCACTAGAAACACTCAGTGTTATTTATTTTCATTTACCATGATGGAAAAACTAGCTTCAAGAACATATCCTTTTTATTAAATTTCTCCTTAAGTAAAATTCTCAGGTCTGCAGTTAGAAACATAGAAAGGCCAAGATGTAAATACGAATACTAAAAATTAATGATGGTGTTTAGGAAGAGAGAGGCCTTCCAGTATTTATAGATAACTTTGGAAATATTACTGTAAATTTTAAGTGATTATAAGGAGAATTTTCCAGAAAATGCAAAGTTACACAAATACATTAGACTCCAGAACAATAGTGATCAAAAGAATATTCATTACTATATCTTTGAAACCCATTTGTCTGGAAAAAAATTAGGCTGATAACTTACTTTGCAAGTGTTAACTATCTGCATGAGACTAGTATCAAGTGCACAAAGATGAAGCAGTTGATACTGACAGAAGATGAGAAAGTCCATGAAAATGTCCTGAAGAGAAATTAGACACTCAGTGAGGATATAGTCTAGCATGAGAAACGCTGGTGTCATGACAGTGGAGAATGTTGTTTAGTTGATGTCTTCTCAGTGAGAGTAGCTGAGGCAAAATGTAACTGTCAAGAGCTAAGAAGCGCTTAAATACATGCCAAAAATTAATGTAACTATATATTTTGATTTTATTACTTAAAAATAAAGAATGTAAAATTTGACAGTAAGTCCAAGTCAGAATGATTGTGAATTTGAGCTTTTGGTGTGATGGAATTGTAGTTTTTAAGAGAGAAAGGAGGACTCTAAAAGCTACATATTACTCTTGGAAGTATAGTTTTAACCAAGTACATTATTTTGATGATAGTGGCTGATTGCTTAACATGTTTGGAATTAATATTCTCTAAACCCTGCATGGTAGTTTATGGATGGGAGACAGTAATTGGATATTTATCATAAGACATTGTTTAAAAAATGAAGCTTAGCGATTATATCCAAAATGTTACTCAATTTTGAAAGAAAAATTTCTATTAAATTTATTTAATAGAATTCTTATACAAGAATTCTTAAATTTTCAGATCTATAATAATCAGAGTGGTGCCATAATTTGAATTGCATAGAGATGTTAGGTGTCACAATTGCATTTTATTTTAATATAATTAGGGACTGTCCCAATCATAGCTTTGGTAGGTTAATCATTAAATATCAATAGTTTGTAAGTGACCTTTCATTTTGATAAATTTTATATGAACTGTTCTTCTCAATACAAGGATGATAGAGTTGATTCAGTATAGTAACTGCTTTAGAATTAACAAAAATTTTCACAAATTGTTGAGCACATTGCTTGCAAAGACTTTGTTGGTTGTTTTGCAATAAATAATCATATATCATCACATTGAAAGGTACCATATTCACTAGGAATTACTAGAGTGACTTCAAAGGGAGATTGAATTATTGAACTTTAATGCACAGATATTCACATATGTATACAAACATATTTTCAAATTCTGTAACCATATATGTTTATGTGAATTACATACATACAAATGTAATATAAATACATGAATGCATATGGATAAAATAATATTTCCTTCTTGATACTATAGTATTGGTTTATTAGCCTATTTTTGCTTGTTAATTAGTTTATATATTTATTTTCATTTTTTTGATCTGAAAAGCAAGGGCACAGAAGAGAGACAGAAAGAGAGAGAAAGAGAGATTGAGATCTTCAATTTACTGGGTCAACCCCAGATATATGCAGCAGCCAGGGCTGGGCTGACCAGGCCAAAGCCAGGAGTCTGGAACTCAGTCTGGACCTCTCACATGGGTGGCAGAGAGCCAAATACTTGAGCCTCCATCTGCTGCCTCCCATGGTATGCATTAGCAGGAAACTGATGAGAAGCTGAGGAGCAAGGGCTCAAAGCGGGCACTATGAGATGGAACGTGGGTGGCCTAAGCAGTGACCTAACCACTGAATTGAATAACTGCCCTATTTTTGCTTTTTTCATCTCAATTTTACTTTTAATTTCCTTTTACACACTCTCTCACCTGTAAAGTTAAAAATAGGATATAAAATCATTTTGGAAAACTTCTTACATTTGTGAAGCATTGAAAAATTTTCCTCTTTCTGCTAACCATAATACCATCATTATAGTTTATTTTTTATGTCCAGACTATTTTAATCACTAACATCCATTTCTACTATAATAAATTTACATGTTACAAATATGTGGTTTGAGGCATTTTACCAAGTTTAATTGAAATATAATTTTACATGACACTCCTCAAGAGATGTTTGTGAATAAAGTCATTTCAATAGATATAAGGACCAAAAGTGGATGCCATTTTGTGTCATTACTCGACCAGTGTGAATCATCATGTTAATCTGTCCTTTCTTTTCCTACTAACTTACTTCCACGCTGTCCACACACACTCTCCCTTGTATAGTTGTTTTCCTGACTGATTCTTTACAACATAATAGAGAAACTCCATCTTTCCAACTAAAGAAGTTAGCTGGGCTTACATTAGAAAGCCACGCTATCACATTCTCACTTTGTGCTGTAACAGAGGTGGAGGTGAGGGGATGGTGGCAGCACAGGAGGGGAGGCAGAGCAAAGATCTTGTCCTCAAGGCAGGAGCTGCAGCCAACAGAGAATCAATAGTAATGAAAAGGCCATCTCTCATTCTTTGCCATTAATCAGAAAAATACTGGCCACAGGTGTCAACTAGGAAACCAAAGAAAGGGAATGCTTCTTATAATCATATTTAAGGCTTCCACAGAATTGAGTCATAAAAATCATCCAGTTATTTATTTGGTGTTTCCCTCCTTCAGAATAGGGGTCTGGGGTTGCAGTTAGTGGTAATATTGAGGTGGTTTTAGGCTTTTATCTGGATAATGGCCATAATAAGGTGTGATTATACCAAAGACATAAAATTATGTGATAAATGAATCTGAATTATGAGAAAAAATAATCTGGTATATGTCACCTTCAAGGGTACCTCAAAAAGTTTGTGGAAAAATGGAATATGAATTCATTTTGGTGCAGATTTTTTTTTGAAATCCATTCATAGCTTTTCTTTTTTTTTTAACTTTTATTTAATGAATATAAATTTCCAAAGTACAGCTTATGGATTACAATGGCTTCCCCCCCCATAACTTCCCTCCCACCCACAACCCTCCCCTTTCCTGCTCCCTCTCCCCTTCCATTCACATCAAGATTCATTTTCAATTCTCTTTATATACAGAAGATCAATTTAGCATATATTAAGTAAAGATTTCAACAGTTTGCACCCACATAGAAACACAAAGTGAAAAATACTGTTTGAGTACTAGTTATAGCATTAAATCACAATGTACAGCACATTAAGGACAGAGATCCTACATGAAGAGTATGTGCACAGTGACTCCTGTTGTTGACTTAACAAATTGACACTCTTGTTTATGGCATCAGGAATCACCCTAGGCTCTTGTCATGAGTTGCCAAGGCTATAGAAGCCTTTTGAGTTCACCGCCTCTGATCATATTTAGACAAGGTTGTAGTCAGAGTGGAAGTTCTCTCCTCCCTTCAGAGAAAGGTACCTCCTTCTTTGATGGCCTGTTCTTTCCATGGTGATCTCACTCGCGGAGATCTTTCATTTAGTGGTTTTTTTTTTTTTTTTTGCCAGGGTGTCTTGGCTTTCCATGCCTGAAATACTCTCATGGGCATTTCAGCCGGATCTGCATGCCTTAAGGGATGATTCTGAGGCCAGAGTGCTGCATAGCTTTTCATAATATGCAATTACTGGGTACTATGAAAAAACATTTGGCTCCTCAAATTATTTTTGCACTACAGTAAATTAATACATTTAATTCTATTTTTGCACAAAATTTTTAAGTACCATTGATATGAACCAGATCTACAACTGGACAGAAGAAAGAAGTATATGAAGTGTAATTTTAAAAAGTGCAAACCGGATGGCGCCGCGGCTCACTTGGTTAATTCCCTGCCTGTGGCACCGGCACCCCGGTTTCTAGTCCTGGTTGGGGCACCGGATTCTGTCCCAGTTGCTCCTCTTCCAGTCCAGCTCTCTGCTGTGACCTGGGAAGGCAGTGGAGGATGGCCCAAGTGCTTGGGCCCTGCACCTGCATGGGAGACCAGGAGGAAGCACCTGGCTCCTGGCTTTGGATCAGCACAGTGCGCCAACCATAGTGCACTGGCTGTAGCAGTCATTTGGGGGATGAACCAATGGAAAATGAAGACCTTTCTCTCTGTCTCTCTCTCTCCCAGTGTCTAACTCTGCCTGTCAAAAAGAAAAGTGCAAACCATATGCACTTACATTAAGCCACATATTTTAAAACTAATTAGCATTATTAATATAAAGTCTAATAAATTATTGCATTTCATTTATTGTAAGTTGTCAGTTCTCACATACTTACCAACCTGTGCTACACCAGTGATTACTTTCTTTTAAGGTTTATTTTTTATTTATTTGAAAGTCAGAGTTATGAGAGAGAGAGAGAGAGAGAGCGAGCAAGTGGGAGAAAGACTGACTCCATTTACTGGTTCAATCCCCAAATGGCCGCAATGGCTAGGGAAGGGCCAGGCAGAAGTCAGGATCTGAAACTCCATCCATGTCTCCCAGGTGGGTGGCAAGGACCTGAATAATTGGGCCATCTTCTGATGCTTTTCCAGGCTCTTTAGCAAGAAGCTGGATCAGAAGTGGAGCAGCCAGCAATCAAACTAGCATTCATTTGGGGTTTCTGGTGTTACTGGCAGCAGCTTAACCCACTATGCCACACCACCAGCTCCATATCAGTGCTTTCTAATTATTCTATTATAGTTACTAGGCAGTGATCTTCATAATATATTATTTCAAAATAGGATATAGAAAATATTCCTGCTAAAAAATTGAGAGGAGATACCTTACCAGATATTATTTTATATCATAATTATGAACTATTCAAATATTTATATTAACATGTAATACTTTTCTTTAATGTTTGTGTTCACATTCACAGAATCATGCATGCAATACAATATCCCATTTCCCCAAGTAGGTTTTACATTCTTTCTCTAGAATCTAGATTATTCGATGTTTTAGCATTCTTTCTGAATCAAATCGAAAAATGTAAATTTCAGCGTCAGAAATATTTTTTCATTTACTCATCCTAAAAATCTCAGTATTTTCAAGTTTCTTATGAAGCCAAAAATATGTATGATTGAGTGACTAAAGGCAAAATGTAGGGAATATTATTACATTTTGTCCTATTTATTTATACACTTTTTGTTTCTTGCTTCAGAAATGGAAGTTATCCATTAAGGTCTTCAAACTACAGTGTTAGAGGTAGACTCAAATACAGTCCGGGTTTCCAGTTTCAAGATCTTAGATGCGCAGGATTCTAGGAAACTTGCAGTGTGATTCTTCACAGTGAAAATGGTATTTCAAAAAGTTTTACCAAGGAAACTGTACTGAATAACTCCAGCTGGAAATTGCTTTGATTTTGGTTGTAAAAAAAGCATACTTCACAATCTTAGATAGACATCTGTAAATGATTTAATAACTTGCATTTTTTAATAATGAGTGGGAAAATAAGAAATTAATTTTATACAGGAATAAAAATATTCTAAAACACTGACTTCCACTTGGAAATCATTGTATTAGAGTCATCCTGTCTCACAGCAGAATTCTGAAGGGTTGGTTAGTAACTGGAAGGTTTGGATTAGAAATGTGTGAGTAAATTATGTAAAGATGCATTTAACCTTAGTTATAGGAATTTTTAGTGTCATAATCATTATCTTAAAGTTTTATGCATTATGAAGTATAATTTTAGCATCAAAGGTTATTTTTAATTTGCTCTTGAAATCTCAGTCTAGCTTTGTTAAAAGCTGAATATTTTTAAGTATAGTGTAGTGCACACTGCTGCATTTTGTAAGCTTTATCTCCCTAAGAATGGCTAATTCACATGTCCTTATATGAACAGATTTACATGC
Source organism: Oryctolagus cuniculus (assembly GCF_051225735.1). NCBI lineage: Eukaryota > Metazoa > Chordata > Mammalia > Lagomorpha > Leporidae > Oryctolagus > Oryctolagus cuniculus. Next base: position 90,419,996 of record NC_142874.1, read on the forward strand.
CTCATTTCCAGATTTTAGGAGCTGAATTTCTATTAGACTTGACATATTTCCAAGAAGAATATGTAGATGCATCCTCGACCTGAAGATTGTACAGTCCGCATGACTACTGAAGCTGGTGCCAAAACAGAGAAACATGCCCAGGTTCTTAAAGTGGCAGCTTTTGGGATTCCTAATTATTTTCAGTTGATTAATTCTTTCTTCATGCTCGTTCAATGAAAACCAAACTCAAATATATTTCTATCAGAGACATCAATAATTTTTTAATTTACTTTTTTTTAAGAAAAAAATAAATGTAAAATGTACTTGGCTTTGATTGTTCATTCTTCTATTTAGGGAAGTTCCCTTGCTTTTAAAAGTTATTTAGGGGAAAAGCAGAAAACTTTCCTTGAAGCTTGAAGGTCATTGTGTATCTGTGTGTGAAGGGATGAATTCAGTGGAGCACATGTTTTACAGCACTGGAGAAAAGAGAATGGGACTACAGGTTTCTCCAGGTCTCCTGGGAGCAAGGCTGCTGTTTGTCAGTGTCTGCACCTGCATGAGCACTGAAGGCTGCCTTACACAATGCTGATCAGCTCAACCAGATTCTTTACCTCCCCGCCCCCTTCTCTTCCAGTGGAATCTGGCTTTCATGCCTTTCAGGACAAGAATCCTTTGCCATCAACACTGAGATCCAGAAAGTCACATTAATCTCAACAAGAGTGTTGATTCCCCAACTGGGACTTAGAATTTATATATCCAAAGGTGTCTGGTCAGAGTCCTTAATCCCTGGTGCTGGTGTGCTGAACTCTTACCCCACTTAAAATAGAAGTCCTCTTACAAGATGACCCTCAGTTTACAAAATTAAGGAAGATTCGTTTCCGAATTAGTACAGACTTAATCAGAAAGCTATAATTTAACCCAGTATTTTCCCTATTAAAACAATGTTGCTTTACCCAGTTTAACCAAAAGTGAATTTCCAATGAATCTACTGAAAATTTCACAGGCGGTTGGATATACGTGTTCTAAAGAATTTTGTTACTTTTTATATTCTGAAATAATATAGACCTGTTAGAGAAACCTTTACTGAAAATTTCTGGTGAATGCCTTATTTATTTGTTTTATTTAATAAACCAGTGGTTTTCCTAATTTTCCTACATATTTTACTCTAATCGATTTACCAACTAATCATTTATAGGTTTTATGATCCCAAGAATTTGAATATAAAGAAGAAATAATTTTTAAAAGATGGGTTCTTGCTTATTTTTTCACTTCCTCTACAATAAATTGTCCATATCTTTGTATCTAGAGATACAGGTTGGTCTACAATATTGTATGCACAGTAATATCACAAAATAGTATCTCAGTGCTGTTTTGTGAACAGATGATGTTAGTACAGAAAACCTGTACCAGGAGGATTGCTCATGTACTTGGGTCCCTGCTACCCCCATGAGATATCAGTTTGGAATTCTAGGTTCCTGCCTTCAGCTGGTTCCAGCCCAAGCTGTTGTGGGAGTGAATAAATATATAGAAGAACTCTCTTTTCATGCCTGTCTCTGTCTCTATGCTTTTCATATAAATAAAAATAAATTAATAAAAATTTTAAGAAAAGAAAAGCTGTGCTCTGCTTTTCTTCTGTTTACATTAGTGCTAACACACCTTGGGAAGCCATCAGCTTTTTCCTCATCGCAATGATCCTTCATTCTACGTAGCATTATCTAGGCTTGCCTTTTCTAAATCTTTCAAATAAAATTGAGTACTGTAAAACAGTACAGGAGGAGCAAAAAGTTGGAAAAGAGATTTAAATGTGTACCTAAGATGCGTTGAGGATTTCATTTCATTTTAAAAATGTACTTCATGTACTTTTTCTGTTTTCATAAACATGTTTATCAAGATACAATATTACATAAGTGTATATTTATAATCTTGTTTCCAGTTGGCATCTGAGAGTAAGTTGGCAGCTCTGTGTCATACATATACACATAAATGTGAATATATGGATATATATGCACATGTTTGTTTTTCATATGTATATATGTAACCATAGATCTATAATTGCATAGATATGCTTGGATCTAACTTATCTCGTTAAAATGACTACATTTATATAAGTTTGCATACTTATATAAAATTTGTTCTTAATTGGCATAAGTCAGCAAGTTAGCATCTGGTGCAAACTTTTAAGTTTTCATTTACTCTGTGTGTGTATGTAAAACATGACTATTAGAATGGGTATGTCTTGTTTCTTATTACTTCATTTAGTTATTTTAATAAGAACTAAATAATCAGTAATCAGTATATGTAGTAATTATGTTTATCATTGAGAAGTTAGTGTTAGAAAATAGTAAAAGGGTTTTCTTCACTAACATTATCAAATAGTGGGGATCCAGGTATGTATGGTGGGCTGAAAAGGAAAATACCAATTAAACCATAAGGGGTAAGGAGTTAAAAAATAGTATCAGTACTACATTTATTAGAAGAGTGGAATTGTGATTTTAGAAAATACTTTTACAAGTTATATGTATGTAGTTATATATATGTATATATATATATATGCACACACCAAAGAAGATAAAGAAGAAAAGAAAGATACAAACTTAGATAAGTTATAGTATATCATTTATTTGTTCTAAATGTGCTCATATTGAAATTTATTGTGTTGGTTGTGAAGACAGTTTTCAAAAATTCTTTTTAATAGTGAAAGGTAGGTTTGCTTTCCAAAATACTTATTTTATTTACTTAAATTTCTAATTAACATATTATTAAATTAATATACTTATTTTAAATGATATTACGGTAGGATAATGTGGACCAAGTAAATGAGGTATAAATAAATAAAAGCTAGTTTCAATTATTATTTATAGTAGAATTTTTCCTGTATTTTCTGAAATACAAAATTCAAGTGCTATTAACATTGTTTTAAGAAGTATTTATAAGAATTGTGTGTGGGGATGTGTTTGTGTTTGTGTGTGTGTGTATGTTTTTGTATATATACTCAATATTCTGGCAATATTCATTTTTGTACAAGGGGGTATACTTATTTATCCTTACCAGCCATTTTATAATTTATGTATCTTGTTGGACTGGTTTAAGGAATAAAGTCAACACTCTTTCTTTTACACCTATAGGAAAATTTATTCTTAGCTTGTTTTATGAGCTTGTTTTATGTGATTGCTTTGTGTGAACCATCAGAATATATGCAATAGAACAAATGAAGCATGTTACAGAAGGACCTGGCATGATGAGTTACTGTAACTGTCACACACAGAGGAAAATTCAAGCTTATCTACCATTTATCTAACAGAAACTTCATAGTCACATTAAGTTTTTTTTTTTGACAGGCAGAGTGGACAGTGAGAGAGAGAGACAGAGAGAGAAAGGTCTTCCTTTGCCGTTGGTTCACCCTCCAATGGCCGCCGCTGCAGCCGGCGCACCGCGCTGATCCTGGCAGGAGCCAGGAGCCAGGTGCTTTTCCTGGTCTCCCATGGGGTGCAGGGCCCAAGCACCTGGGCCATCCTCCACTGCACTCCCTGGCCATAGCAGAGAGCTGGCCTGGAAGAGGGGCAACCGGGACAGAATCCGGCGCCCCAACCGGGACTAGAACCCGGTGTGCCGGCGCCGCAAGGTGGAGGATTAGCCTATTGAGCCACGGCGCCGGCTACATTAAGTTTTTTGGTTAAAGGTTTGTTCATTTTTTTGTGATAGTGTAATACTCCTTTGGAAAACCACTTTCAGTGTTTTTGAGGTACAAGAGATAGTTACATTTCACTGAGTGTCACTGGTTAGTAGAGTTTGCTTCAAGCATATTATTTTGTTGAAAATACAGACTCACTCCGCTTAAAATAGTGATATCTTTTGTGAGAAGATTTCTTTAGATTATATATAAGTGTATGCTTTATAGCTAAAAATTGATGACTGATAAAGGTAATACTTATGTGATCTTTATTGTTGTCCTTTCATAAAAAAGCTCTCCAAAATACAGAAATTACTTCAATGAATTTTAAGCATCAGCCTTACATAGGTTGCATATGTATTCATATGCTGTGATTTTGTACATAAAAGCAGTGGTGTACATTTTATTTTTTGATTGCAGTTTTGTTAGTGTGATTGGAGGCAGAGTAATTGAATCATAGTCATTTTAATTGTATACAATGCTTATATATCTCACATCGAAAATGTGCATGGATTATTATACCTTTTGGAATAGGAAGATAAATAAATGAGGATATATTGTGAAAATTGATTAATGTAGAAAATTAGCTGGCAAAAATGAATCCTTTCCTTTTCCATGATGTGATTGTACCACCTATGTGAATCTTATCTTTACACTAAGATGATCCACTCAAAATCATAGAATTATCCTGCAAACTAGATACAGATTTCAAGTGCATGTGCTAGTCAGTCTTCCTGTTATTGGTTCATAGCTTGAACCTTTCTTTTATTATGATTGCAGTAAATGTCCCAAACTGTTCTTCCTATATTTTCAAGACCAATACGTTCTAATCATTATAATCAGTTAAATTGAAATTAAATTTGCTATTCCAATTTTTATAATGTTCTATGATTAAATATTTTTCTTTATTAGATGTTGCAACATACAAGTCATTATGTTATATATTGGTGACTAAAAATATTGCTGAAGTGTAAAGGAGAAAAATCTAATTTTATATTGGCATAGAAAGAAAGCTTAACTTGTTTTCTTGCTCTTTTTTTTATAGAGAACACCTGTTCCCAGCGCTGAAGCATTCCGATGGTTCTTTTAAAGCAGTAGTAAATCTTATTTTCAAGGCATTTGGAAATGAAGGGCAAATTAATGTCTTGTTTTAAGAAACTGCTTAGTCCACCACTGAAGAAAATATCCAGATATTATTTTCATTTTATGTATAGGGGTTTCTTCAAAAAAAAAAAAAGGAAAAGAAAAGAAAAAAGATACATAAAAATAATGTGGGAGCTTGGGGAATTGGCCAGTCTATTTACTTTCAATACACTGATTCTTTCTTTGATGTAACTTAGCGATACTAGTGAAGTTGTTGTCTATTTTGAACGTGGCTGTAAAAAATAAGTTTGGGTAAACCCCTGCTGTAAAATCATGTATCTTTGCAAAGTACATATCTATACTTCATTTTCAAATATATGTGTTTCAGTACTGTAAACTGTACAGATAGCAGCTTGTATTTTGTGTGTTTAGACACAAAGAGACAATCATGTCTGAGCATCTATGGAGATTAACAGTTTGTACACAACAGTATGGTTTTGCGAGTTAAATCTGGAGCAATAAATTTTAGCTTTAAATATTTTTTGCCAGTTGTTTCTAGAAGCAGCAACAGCACTGGCACTGTTTTGCCATGCATCTTTCCATAGAGACTTGATGCCAAGTTTTACAAGACTCAAAGATTGTGATGCATCCAGCAATTACCTTCAGTTGTATTGTTATAAGAGGGGAAGATGTTATGAAAGTTTCAATTAATCTTTTGAGCACTATATTAGAGTAGTGGTTATGCACTTGCATTGCTTACAAACGAGCTGTACAGAAGGGTATACCTCCCAAATACTTAGTGTAGTTGACTTGTCTTGGGTTGCACTGTAAGGCGGAGTACTCAGAGTAGTTGGAAAATGCAGAATCAGTTGTATAATTTTTTTAAAGCAGTATTTTATAGGCTAATGAATAAAGTACCAGATTTTAGGGGGAGAAATCTGTGTCTGACATTTTGCCCAGCCAAACAGTGGCTGTATAATTTTTTTGTTTCTTGTTTTATTTTTTGCTTTTATTTTTGGTAGGACAAATAAAAATAAAGAATAACCAAATGTTTTAATTATCAAATGGGTAGTTTTAACACTTGAATACATTGAAGGCCTCCTGACTTGAGGCATAGCTGGGTATATTTTTCAGTCAAAATGAGTTAAACACATTCATAAAAGTGAAGCGTTTTCTCTCTTTTTGTCTTCCTTTCTTCCAGCTGGACTAGTGGCCTTCCTTTGGTCTCTCAATGGAATGCTCCATTGCTCCCATTCCTGTCCTTGTTTCTCCATGCTTTCACTTCCAAAAAGACCAGGGCCACAGTCTCTGGAATCCACAAATACAAACAACCCTCTCCCCACCCCCACCACATACACACACAAAAGAACTAATGCTTCATAGGATGTGTGCTACTTTTTCATGCAGGATTTGGTTTTCTTATGCTAGTAAGTCTTCTTAAGACTGTCTAATTAGGACAAATATTACTTGTTTTTTTTTTTTTCCCTTTTTTGCCAGATTACAAAGTTTTTTTTTTTAAGTTTCAGTAATAAAACATAGTTTGCCAAAAATACACAGAATATCAAAGTTGCCATGTTTTGGCAATATTTTATTCTTTATCCACTAGCTAGTTATTTTAGCCTACTACATCCATTAGTGTCCTGAAACATGTTAGCAAAATGGATCGTGAGAAGAAAAATAACTTAAGAAAGAATGATAGAGCAGTGTAAAGTTTAAAGTGTAAAGTTTTGGAAAGACTAGCAGGTGAATATTTTTGAAAATCTAATTGTAGTTTTGACTGGGAAATAATATGACAGAAAAGATGATTAAAAACACAGAAGGGGCACTTCATCATTAGAGTATTAGGGGAAGGGGTGAATAAGGCACTTACAAATGCCAGTGTGAAAAATAAATGAGACTTGACTTGCCTGGAGTATGAACACGTGGTCTTTAGTTATGGTCAAAAAGCTTTTCTTCAGGAAAAATCATGATATATTATATCTGTCAATGTTTGGAGACAAGAATTAAGTGATTACAGGCCAAAACATGCTGTATATTAATTTTGAGATAGCCTTTTACTTGTTATATGTTCCTGTGAGGCTTTCCAGTTAGAATTTCTATTTCTGCTGTGGGACCAATGAGAGCTAGATGAGTTCGTTCTTGTTCATTTTTATTTTATTATATTTTATGTTAACTTTTTGTTCGCCAATTTGCTAATCACTTACAACTTATTTTCACACTTGAATGGTAAACTTGCCTTGCTTTTTGTAAAAAGATAATTACTCCAGAAGTGAAACAAACTCTTGTTCAGGCTATATTAGATATACAGTAACAAAGATCTCGTAACAATTCACTCAGAGTCTAAAATACATTCTCGTGTTACATGTTTTGATATGTTTTGTTTGCTTTCTTATAGAACTGATGAATCTGTATATTGTAAGATGTGGTGTTTTACACGTCAATTCATTTTTTAATGAAAGAAAATATGTTAATTACTGAAATGGAAAGGAGTAGCTTTTCTTTAATTACCTTATGCTTTTATTCTTGATAGTGTTCTTTTACACCATCCACTTTTGTGTTTTGGTTCAAACTCTAATTATGTAATGTAGGGTGCATATACAGTTCTCATTGGTGATGCTGAAGAAAGACACTGCTCCTCTGGCCTCCCTCTAGTTTTCTTCTCCATGTGTTTATGTACCAAGATCTTGCAAAACAGATCATGGTAACCTGTAGGCAATGATTTGAAGATTCACATTTTTCATGACTCTAAAATGCCAATGAAATGTAGCTTCTAAAAATTTCTCACTGTGTTTTTCATATTCAGTGTCAAGAATACCCAGAATATAGCAGTTGTAACATGGATTGTGTGTACTGTCTGTACAACTTACTTAAGTGTCATATAAACTGGGTAAGAGCTTTTGTAAGAGGAGTCCACTGTAGACAGTGTCTTGTCTTCTCCAGGTGTGACCCTGCTAGTGTTTGGGGAGAGCTTGGAAAACACTGAGGCCTTGGAACATTGTACAGTGAACCAATGTTCTTCCCAGTTGTCATTCAATACCCTAACAATATAGGGACATCATAAGGCTAACCTCTCTCCAGCCCTTCAGACCAAGGGTCTTTCTGATGGACTCTGTTCATCTGGTACAATCAGAGGCCATCTTGTAAAGAAACAATGGATTGATCCTTGGGAGAGAATATAGTCACCAATAATTAAGAGTGTAAAAAATGTGTCCTGGTTGCTTAACCTCAAACACTCAACATCCTTATTCTAAACACATTGAAAGCAAGCAATGGTAGGCTCACTATGAATTAGTATTAAGCAATTATAAGAAAAGAATATTCTCTTCCTTTCACTCAGACCCCTGGCATGTAAGTTGTGCAATTAATGCTAAAGCATATAAAGTCTTTAAGCTGATAGTATCTGTAATCAAATAATGAGAAAAGGAAGGCAGTTAAATGAACACACTATTGAGGGTCAAATATGTTCAGCAAAAAGCTGCAGTGGGTCTTTGATCATAGTTAGATTCACAGTGATATCAAACAGTTGGTTCTCATGTAACAGCTAAATGTTTCAGAATTTGTTTTTATTAAATTTGGCATTTCACACTGAGATCTGTATTCCTAGTGAATAAAAGACAGCTACCATGTTAGTAGGGATTCCACTTTCACAATTGCAAAATAGTCAGAGGTATTTCAGGAACATGGGCCACAAAATGTACTCCTTTCACAGTGTTCTCCTATTCTGAACTGTGCAGTTATCTATTAAATTTTCTAATAGATATTTGTGTAAGGTGTATGTATGCTTGTGCAATTATTTAAAAAAGCAGTTTTGGAAAACAGTGTATTTATTAAAGGAAATCACTTATGGGGCATGTACAAAACTGTAAAAAAAAAAACTTAAAAAAATCACATTCAATTTGCCCAGTAAAGTTGTTTTTGTGAAATTTCTGTGTTGTTGAATAAAGGACTTTAGTATTCAAAATATCTCTATTTTTCCATGGACAAATTTTTATTTGTGGGATTTTAAGTAATAAACATATGATCCAGAAAATATAATTTTATATGTGATGAAAGAAGTTTAGAAATCTACACTTACCCTTATGTCAGTTGAATGAATGCTGTGTATAAATCTCATAAAATATACCAGTGATGTTCATTTTTGTTTTTCTTATAAGTTTTTTTTTATAAAGGTAGAAAAAAAGAACATGATTCCTTGTATGTTTCTAATCAATATATATTTTACTGCAAAAGTAGAAGGCTTCCTAAGCAGAGGAAGAACTGAATACACCCAAACATTTCTTCTTTTTTCTCCATTTTAAGTGCATCAGGAGATAACATCCTATGCATTCCTTGTTCCATGAATGAAATAACTGGTGATGACACTTGAGATCATTAATGTGCATGAAGGGAGTTTTTCTTAAGCTACTCTAAGCAGTAGCCTGAGATGAAATTTTTATTGTGTTGCTTTTCTAAATTATGGAATATTGTGGTCCACATTGTGTTTCCTATTAGTTGGTGGTGAATGTGCTTAACTCTTATTTCACTACTTCATAGTACAAAGTCTTTTTCTTGGTTTATAAAGTATAAGAAAAATGTAGGAATTTTTTTTTATATTTTAGAGATTCTTAATATAGTTATGATCATAGAACCTCATATAGTTGGAAGAGTTCACGTCCATACAGCAGCATATTAGAAGATTTTTACACATTTATAAAATATTGGCTTGTATTCTGTTGGTAGAATATCATAGTCTTAAAGTATCTGGGTTAGGGCAGCAGAATTGGATTATTATAGGCTGAAAAGAAAGAGTTAGGCTACTTGAATTATGGGAGCTCTTGAATACTCATCAATTTTTCAGGTAAGTTGCTATATTTCTTTAATATAACTGCATGATAATATACTAAATTGGATTATCATAGGTAATACTCTTACTGAAACCATCAAGGATAAAAATACTTGAAGATTCATATGTAATGATAAGGGGACAATTCCTTAACAGAGTTTGAGTTAACCAAAAAGGTGGGGTGGGGTATTTCCATAATGTGTTTAGACATTGAGCCACAAAATCATTTCATGTGGTTTCTGCACAAGAATGTGTTTTCTTGCATTTTTATTGGTGAAAGTTGTTCATTTGTGTCTGTTTTATGGTGATACTGCTTTGCACTTTTTCATCCATCTTTATTTTGTGTCTTTTTATGAAGAAAAAGTTATTGAAGTATACACAATGAGCATAAACTTAAGGTTTTATTTACTAAATACAGCACATAAATAACATGGTTATAGATGAAAGTTTTGCTTATTTGCATTTTTTCTAATATTTTATTCTAATATCTTGGCATAAAATCTATCATTCTGAACTTTACAATTCATATTTTTATCCAGTTTTCAAGTCAATTTTTCTTAATTTCAAATCTTTGTATTATTTACCAGATAGTACTTGTGACAAAACTAATTCTGGCTAAAAGTTTTATAATTTTACAAACTAGAAGCAGAATACACATCTCCTTCCAAGATCCCAACAATTTTGTTTGTTTACTTATTTATTTATTTGAAAAGCAAAGAGAGAAGGGAGTTACCATTTGCTGATTAACTCTCCAGATGCCTTCAATGACCGCTTGCCAGGTCTCCCATGTGGGTGGCAGGAATTTAATCACTTGAAGCACCTAAGTTCTGCCTTAGGAGGAAACTGGAGTCAAGAGCCAGAGCCAGCCATTGAACTCAGGCACTTTTTATTTATTTATTTATTTCTGAAAGTCAGAGTTAGAGAGAGAGAGAGAGAGAGAGAGAGAGAGAGAGAGACCCTCCATCTGCTGGTTCACTCCCCAGATGGCTGCAATGACCTATGGTGGGCCAGGCCAAAACCAGGAGTTTCATCCAGGTCTCTCACCTGGGTGGCAGCATCCCAAACACTTGGGCCACCTTCCACTGCTTTTCCCAGGCCATTAGCAGGGAACTGGACCAGAAGTGGAGCAGCTGGGATTTGAACCAATGCCCATTTGGGACTCCAACATAACAGACTGTGGCTTTACCAGCTTCACCACTATGCTGGCCTCTGGATACAGGCTTCTTAATTGCCAGGCCAACTGCCTACCCCTCCCCCCATCATGAACACTATTTTCAAGAGCTACTCTTACCCAAGTATCTAACCCAAGTTTAAAACATTTCTAATATAGAACTGAGTTATATGATATCTTTAACAGATAGTAGGAAGTCTTGTTGCCTGGCTTGAATCATACTTTTCTGTTTGCAATTTTTCTGAATAGTATTCTATATAATGGAAACCTGTACAATCAGAGGGGAAGTTTGAAAAGAACATCATTTAAATTGTACCAGTTAACCTTTAATTTATCATAAAATATGCAGCTGAAAATTCTTACTCATTGTATCTCTTAGGAAATTTTTTCATCTTTCTGTGACTTGCCTTATAATTTTATTTAATTACATTAGTTTGAATTAAGGTATGTGTATCTAATTATATCCACAAACATACACAAGTGTGTGTTGTGTGTAGATAAGTCAGTCTGTGTGTGTGTGTGTGTGTGTGTATTTTATTCAACAGAGTTTAGGACATGCCCCAGAATAGCAAAGGATCAGCATAGGTTATTAGAAATCTTTATTGTAAAGTATTCTATCACTATTATATGGTTGCAATTAAATTTGATGATTCAGTATCTATAATGTTTACCTTATTCTCTGAAATCAGAGAATTTTGGGAAGCTACCTAGACTCTTTAGGCTTTAAAGGTGCTCTTTAGTGAATTATTACTTTAGTTCACTGTGTCCTACTTTCAATCACTTAAAGAACTGTGCTGAAAATTATGTGTACAATTTGCTCCCCAAATGAGTTATTTATATTTATATAATTTGAACATGTGAGATATATTCTTATTCTGTTGAGCTATTTGAATGTCGAGTGCACATCCAACTATTAATATATAATAATCTGTAGCTTCTATACTTTGACTATATAAAAAAGGTTTTTATGGGATAGGCAGTTAGCCTAGTGGTTAAAATGTCAAGATGCCTGTATAACATTTCAAAGTGTCTGATTTCAGTACCTGACCCTGACTACTGATTCCATATTTCTGCTAATGCAGACCCTGAGAGGTAACAGTGATAGCTCAAGTAGTTGTGTTTCTACTATCCATATGGATGACCTGGATTGAGTTCCCGGTTCCCACCTTCAACCTAGCCCTGCCATAGCCATTGTAGGCAGCCATTTGGACAATGAAAGTGTGGATGGAACTTTCCCTCAATAAATAAAAATGAGAAAAAAAAATCTTTACCTCAAAGGAATTCCTGGCATTTACAGAGCAGCAATGAGAGAATATTGTCATTTTCTTTTTGTGTTTTCTGACCAGAAATCGATTTAGTTTCTCATTTATTCAATAGATATTATTGTGTATCATCAGTGTGTCAGCTACTGGGTATATAAGGTGAACAAACGTGACTCTTGACACATTTTCTAACACCCTGATAATCAAATGACTGAAATAAGCGTACAAATAAATAAAACTCATAGAAAACATTTGTTGTGAATGGAGCAGGCATTTTGTGGAGGAATGGCTGGAAATGGTAGAGTGAAGCTCTTTCATTTCAAATTCTCCCCAGATGAGAGGAGGGGGCAAGGCCTGTGTGCTCTTGTTATAGGAAACCCGAGGATGAATTAATAAGCGCAAAGACATTGGAGTGGAATGGAAGAAAAAGAAGATGGGCTCAAAGACCTGATATGTCACCATCTTAGCCACAAATGGTTTCATTTAGCATGGAGATTACTTTAGTAGCTATCACAATATTCTTTTTCCATTGATTCTTCTCTATCCTGAATATATTTTCTAAACTACAGTCTGAATAGATCTTTTAAAACACACACACACACACACACATTTATGTGATTCTATTCTAATCATTGATAACTTCCCATTGCTCTTCAAATAAATCCTGAAATGTGGTCTACAAAGTCCTTTGTGGTTTGGCTCTTGTCATCTCATTACCTGTCATATCACCAGTTTAATTCTCTAAGTCAAGCCACTTTGAATTTATTCTAGTCTTTACCCTTGCAAGATGGGTTTTCCTTCCCACCGCAAGACACTCTGTTCATGCTGTCCTTAATACCTAGAATCTTATTTTCTTCTCTGGTCTGCCAGATGATGCCTCTATTATTCAAAATATAGCTAAAGATTCATTTTTTTAAATGTTCTCTTCTACTTTTGTAACTATGCCAAGTTCACCCATTATAAGCTTCTGAAGTAGCCTGTTCTTAATCATAAAAACTGTTGATGAATTGATTAATTCAGTAACTATTACCATCTGATAGGCAAATAGAATATATTCCTATGCCCCAAAACAGTAACATCATGTGGTAATACTGTATATGCTATAAATATCAATAAGGAGGGAAAATGAGATTGCAAATGTCTGTGAAATGAGGAAGAGTATTGGAATTTAAATAGGTACTTAGGAAACTCTGAGGAGGTGATATCTGAGCGAACAACTGAAGGTGGCAAGAAAGTAAGGAAGTTAGATATCTTGGAGAGAGCTTACCTGGCAAAGGGGACATCAAGTAATGAAGACAAGAATGTGCCTAGGGTTCAGAAGAACTAGCAAGAAGCTCATTGTGTCTGGCATGCAGTAAGAAAAAGAATGAAAAAGGTGAGGGTATTTCAAAAATGTGTGTGGGAAAATAGAATTAAAGATGTTTATTTTGGTGCAAAATTTTTTTTAAATCCATGCAGTTTTTCAGAGCATACATTTCCAAGAACTTTTTTGACCACTCATGTGGTTAGAGAGATAAGTTTGTATAGTGTCATGTTAAGGACTTTGGCTTTTCCTTTATGTGAGAAAGGAAATATTTCCAGGGTTTCTTCCGCAGAAGACATTATTCAGCATGTAAAAAGACAATTTGGGATACTGTGTTGGGGACTGATTATGGAAGGTCAGGGTGGAGGAAGGGAGAAAAATTTCTGTTGTTGTAATCCAAGGGAAAGAAGATGGTGGAACCAGGGTGAGTGTAATGCAGAATTTAGCCTTTAGAGTGAAATGAAACGAATAGAATTTGTACACAGGTGTGGATTTAAGTATGTATTTCAAATAGATAAAATAAAATTTTTAAAAAAGAATTAATAATGGCATCAGAGTATTTGATGTAAATAATTAGCAAAATGAAGTTGCAATTTACTGAGATAGGGAAGACTAATTTTTTTGACCATATGAAATTTTAGCTGCTTATCAGATATCCAAGTAAAAATATTAAGAGTGCAATTGGATGAAGGGACTTGGAATTCCTACTATGAGTCTAAATGAGATTATTAAAGGAGTTTTGGTAGATACAGGAGGAATGAGACTGGGGACTCATCCATAACAAAATTCTACTTTCACCTTCATTATAATCATTATTTGATTAATGTCCATCTCTTACACTGACCAAGAAAGATAATAGATTAAAAACCCCAATAAAAATTCTGCAAGGGATTTCTTCCAGTTCCACCTCTTCTCCATGATCTATTTTCATTTGACCTTTAATTAACCCAATCCTTATTCTTCATCAACAGGTGACCAAATACTCATTGCCTACATGAATATATCCCCTCTTTATTGCATGCAAAAATGTACAATTATTATTTATTTGTATCCATATATAACATTCCAATGAAATTATTCCATACACTCATATGTATCTTTTTTTCTTAACACATATATAAATAAATTGTGTTAGTTAAAAGTTTAATGCTGATCATGACTAGTGTATTAAAAAATAATATGTACAACTCTACTGAACTTGGTATAACAATTTATATTTCTCTTATATTATTTATTGGCAATCCATTAAAGGAGATGAAATTACTATTACTTATTTAACATCTCTGGGGACAGAAATGTTTGAGCAGAAATTGGGTCAATGTTAAAAACTATGAATTGTGAATTGATATTAATTTTGGTTGACTTCCAGTCACAAGAAAGGGGTAATAAGATTTTCAGATTGGTCTAAACTTTCTTTTGCAAGTAAAGAAATTGGCTCAGGACTACAAAAATATTAGAGTGTAAAATTTCAGTTTATTATCACTCTTGTTCCTCTATGCTTAATTCTTTGTAGAGGTAATTGCAAATATTTTCTATAATAGCCAAATTGCATTCCTTGAAGCATGGCAAGAAATGTGTTTCTTTATATTTTATATGCAAAGATAAAGCATTTTGTACCAGAATTTCCTTAGATGTGTGTTTCAGTTTCCACCTCACCCTGTGACAGGATCTCTACATATCACAAGGTCCTAGTTCATCCCTTGCCACCATGGCCTGAAGAACGAAGGATGTCTAGCTCAAAATCTGGTGGTACTGGTTTCAGTGCATTAAAATCCTAAGGACCACAGTGTCTCTGAAATGAGAAATCAAATCAGCAATGTCCAACACACACAAAAAAATGGAGATGCTTGATTTCACAATTTTATACAAAATAAGAATTTTATGAGAATATCCAAGAATAAAAAAATCTTGAGTTGGAAAGGATTTAACAATAAAATTACAATGTATATATACTTCCTTTAAGACATGGGCAAGCTTGTTACCATGGATGGCTATATGAACTGAGGCCTATCAACAGATTCCATTACTAAGAAAAACACTGCATAAATATTCACAGCAGTAGATCAGTTGCATCAAACAGCAATTAATCAAAAAGCTGAATTATTAAAACATTCCCACATTGACACAGTAAAAAAAATCATGAACCTGATAAAAAGTAGTATTTTCTACTTTGTAAAGGCTATCAGAGACTAAATTCTTAAATGGCTGACTTAAAGGAAGCTGGCACACAATTTAAAGAATTTAAAGATGTATTTTGAGTCACGGATGATGATATGCTTTTGCTTGTTTAGCCTTTATGCAGCTTGTTTGCATTACTTGAACATATTTGCTGTTTCTATTCTAACTACATTGTGTATGGTATGAGGAATGCTGATTAATTCTTGTTGGTAATTATCATACACACTGGCAATATTGTACTTTCATATCCACCATTTCATAATCTATGTATACATTCCTTATATTATTAGTGGAAATAACATTTAATAGGTAAATAAACCTCTTGATTTAGAAAAAAATAACCATTGCTCCTCTTCTGTCTTTTAACGATAGACATTTCTTTAGATAAGAGATCTGCTATAGCTGTCATCTGTTCCAAGTAACTTTAATTAGAATTTTTTAATTGTCCCTACAGCTCCCATCCATAGTAAATTCTAGAATATCAATTGTAATTGGAAGATAAATTTGCATTTTATTCATAAAATACCATTAATATGTCTTACTTTATCAACTTTAAAATAGTGAATCTGAGGTCAGTGTAGTGGTGTAGTAGGTAAAGCCACCATCTGTGGCACCAGCATCCCATATGGGTACCAGTTCAAGTTGCTCCACTTCCAATCCAGCTACCTGCTAATAGCCTGGGAGAAGCACTAGAAGATGGTTCAAGTGTCTGGGCCTCAGCCAGACACATAGGAGACCCAGATGATGCTCATGGCTTTGGCCTGGACCAATGCTGGGTGTTGTGGCCATCTGAGGAATTAACCAGCAGATGAAAGATATCTCTCCCCTCTTCTCTCTCTCTCTCTCTCTCTCTCTCTCTCTCTGTGTCCCTCTCTCTTTGTAACTCTTTCAAATAAATAAAACTTAAAAAAAAAAGACAATGAAACTATTAAATGCTACTGGAATGTCCCTTGAATAGCCTTTTTTGATCACTTTATTTTATTTTTAAAATATTTATCTATTTCTTTGTCTGAAAGGCAGAATTATAGAGCGAGAGAGGGACAGAGATCTTACGTTGATGTTTATAGTCACAATTTACAACAGATGGGTTTTGAAAGAATGAAAAATAAATACAGACAATATAAAATAAATGTATCCTTATCTTCACAACATTATTCCCAACTTTGACAATCTTTTCTTTTTCAGTGTATTTATTTCAAAGGTAGGGAGACATGGAGAGAGGAGAAGAGAGAGAAAAAGAAAGAGAGATTGAAAGTCCCCATGTGCTGCTTCACTCCCAAATGTCTGGAACATACAGCGCTGGACCAGGTCAAAGCCATTAGTCAGCAATCTTGCCCTTCACATTGGTGGCAAGAATCCTGCTACTTGAGTCACCATCACCGCTGCCTCCCAGGATGCATGCACACTAGCAGGAAGCTAGAACTAGCAGCAGAGCTGGGACTTGCACTCAGATACTTCTATATGAGATCTATATGATCTCATATATGAGATCACTCACTTCTATATGAGATCTATATTAAGATGTCAAGAGACATCTTAACTGCTGCACCACATACCTACCCCCAATCCCTACCCCAATCTTTAGTTGCTAGAATGGAATTACCAAATCAGATGATTAGATTCAATATACTTATCCTGTTTTTCCTAGAAGCTTAAATGGTTTCTATGAGAATAGAACTTTCAAAATCTTGTATTTCATAGTTGATTACTCTGTAAAGAAGGTAGAAAATGCAACTACTCACCATGGATTAAATGATAAAAGGGCAATATATTGTCTCAGATGACTGAAAAGTCCTGACTGATGGCTAAAGCAAGGATCCCACTATTTTGTTTTGTTTTCCTTGTCTTTACAGAACTCATAGCTAACTTTATTTTGAAGCCTTATCTGTTTATGTTGTGGTCCTTGCATCTCAAATATTTATTTTCCATTGCTAGACATTCCTGAAGAGTAAACCATTTTTTTCCTGAAAATTTCCACCAAAAAGCCAGAATTACCACTAAAAGGTAGATCCAATGAGCCCAAATTGGACCACATGCTAAGCATTGAATTAACTGTAAACTGGCTAAACAAACTTTTGGTTAACCTCAGTCCACCCCTAAAATCAGAGTGGAGATGTGCCTCTCCTCACCACAGTTACAGAGAATGAGAGAACAATGGTTCCTTAGGCAAAATAAGAGCATGATTACCAGAAACAGAAACAAAAATTGAGTGGGCAGAAAAAAACTAAAGGAGGGAGGGAGGGAGGGAGGGAGGAAGGAAGGAAGGAAGGAAGGAAGGAAGGAAGGAAGGAAGGATGGGTGAAGGGAAGGACGAAGAAGAGAAGAGGGAGGTGGGAAGGGAGGGAAGGAGTCAGAGAGAATGAGACTAAATGGCTCCCACATCATGTTTTATTAAAGGATTAATGGACGAGGAAGCAGCAGGAGGGAGAAAGCAGAGAGACTGAGATCTTAGCTGGAATTCTAATAGGATCATTAATTTCTGTATAATTTGTGATAACTCTATTTGGTCAACTTGAAAGATTTATTTTTATTAATTAGTTATGTATATGCATAAACACATACAACACATAGGCATACACAATATTGTTAGGCCTATGATCGTGTCTACATGAGCATAGCAGTATTTATGGGATGTAAAAGATAATTTACAAATAGTTTGGTGGATTCTTTAGCAAAATTCTCTCCTTTATGCTGATACTACTGCTTTATTGAAATTTGTGTAAATTTTGACGGTGTAGAAGATGGATGTTATATACATAGATGGGTTTGTTTCCAAGGAAGTAAAATAAGATCATTAAATCCATAATTGGAGGTATAGGTGCTATGGCATGGTGGAGTGCTGCTTTGAATCTAGTTCCTCCACTTCTGATACAACTTCCTGCTAATGCATCACGGGAGGCAGCAGATGATGGCTCAAGTGCTTGGGCCCCTGCCACCCACATGGGAAACCTGGAAGGATTCCTGGGTACCTGGCTTCAGCCTGACCTAGTCTTCGCTGTTTCAGGCATTTGAGGAGTGAACAAGCAGATGGGAGACTCTCTGTCTCTCTCCAAGTTGATGAAAATAAATATTTAAAAATAAACTCCACACTACAAATCAGACTTTAACCACTAACTTTAACATGAATTTCATATGGACTTTTGCATTGTATTTTTTCATCATAAACTATGTTTCACTTGATTTGGCTCAATCAGTATGACAGACACTAAAGCTGACAAGTTTCAGCACACTGTCTTTTATGCTTATGAAGAAAATTTCACTTACCTTGGGGTAGCAAAGTAATTTTTCCCATTCTACATGATTTTATCAAATAAAGAAACCATATATAATATAATATGTAAATGATTATAGCAATATTGCTAAGAAGACAAAATGACAAAACTAAAGAAGCTGAAGCATGGCTGGTAGTGCTGGCCAGCTTAAGATGTTTCTTCTTGGTTGAAACCATCCAAGTCTAAATCCTGCATGTGAGATTTCTGGCTCCAGTAAAAAATATGGAGGACTAGAAAGAGTATCAATTCTTACTTTACCATGAAAAGTACTTGTACAAACAGCAAAATCATAAATTTTCTTGAGCTAAGTAGAAATATCTCCTGGCAACTGACTAACTCCAAGTCTAGGGAGAGGTACCTACTGAGAGAAGAGACCTAAGCTTTAGCTTAGATGCAGCTGGACATTGATTCTAATTGAAAAGGTAGGCAAAATGCAAGACCTGATTGATGATTTTCAGCAGAGAAATGAAAATAATGAGAAAAAAACCACATGGAAATACTAGAAACAGAACACACAGTGTTAGAGTGGGAATGCCTTCAGTGTCTCATCAGCAGATTTGATGTAATTGTGGAAAGAGAATCAATGCCCATGAACATGAGTCTGTAGAAATTACCTAAGCTGAAACAGGAAGGGGGAATCCTGGATACAAAAGATATCTTGAGAGGTCAGAATTAGACCACGAATTCCTGATCCACCAGCTGTGCTGCTATTCCGGCTTCCTACTGTTGTACCTGGAAAGGCACCAGAAGATGCCTCAAATACCTGGTCTCCTGCCACCCATGTGAAATAATGACAGTGCCAGTATTGCGGCACAGCGGGTTAAAGCCCAGGCCTGCATCACCGGCATCCCATCCATATGGCTGCTGGTGCTAGTCCTGGCTGCCCCACTACTGATCCAGCTCTCTGCTGTGTCCTGGGAAAGCAGTGGAAGATGGCCCAAGTCCTTGGGCCCCTGCACCCACCTGGAAGACTCAGAGGAGGCTTCTGGCTCCTGGCTTTGGATCAGCTCAGCTCTTGCTCTTGTGGCCACTTGGGGAGTGAACCAGTGGATGGAAGACCTCTCTCTCTTTCTGGCTCTACGTTTCTCTATAACTGTCTTTCAAATAAATAAAATAAATCTAAAAAGAAGAAAAAAGGAAAAAGAAAAATAATGGCATACACATTTCCTTAGCAGTTTAGTTCCTTTTTTACTTAATATATGGTCACTCAGGCCTGGGTGACTTCTCTGACAGTTGTCAGTTTCCGCTGATACATAAAAGCTGCAAGAACAGCATCTGACTTCATGCTAACTTACAATGTGAGAAAGCCTTAAACTTGAGTTTTAACAGAGATACCTGTGGTTCCACTGAAGTTTTTTTTAGGTACTGTTTTTCTTATCTTTTTCCTCCTTATTGTCTATAGGTGAGCCATATTACAATTAGCTCTTTAATGGAAATTGACAAGCCCTAATTTTTTTTTTTTTTTTTTTTGGACAGGCAGAGTTACACAGTGAGAGAAACAGAGAGAAAGGTCTTCCCTCCATTGCTTCACCCCCAAAATGGCCACTATGGCTGGCGCGCTGCGCTGATCCAAAGCCAGGAGCCAGGTGCTTCCTCCTGGTCTCCCATGCGGGTGCAGGGCCCAAGCACTTGGGCCATCCTCCACTGCCTTCCCAGGCCACAGCAGAGAGCTGGACTGAAGAGGAGCAACTGGGACAGAATCCGGCGCCCCAACCGGGACTAGAACCCAGTGTGCTGGCGCCGCAGGCAGAGGATTAGCCTAGTGAGCCGCGGCGCTGGCCAACAAGCCCTAACTTAAACTCACTTAATTAATAATAAGAATTTCTTGACTTGTGTATGCGAAAAGCCCAACAAGTCATGACTGAATGTGAATGTTTAGGATGTGTTGCCAGATATCTTTCACCCTGTGTCTTACCTGGGTTTCACTTTGCTTAATTTTATTTTCAGGGAGGTTCTCAGTCTTGGGGGCAACATGGTCATTAGCAATTCTAGTTATACTGTATTTCCTTTTGACAACTCAACAGAAAGAGTTCTTCCCTTCTTCTAGTGGTTGTCAAGAGATAGAAAAAATCTTGAGTTTGCTTTAGCATGCATCCTGTATGTGGCCCTGAAAGATCTGATTTAAGGAGATGAAATACAAATTGAATGTGCTCATTCCTTTTCCCTACAGCTAGGGTTGTGAAGTCAGCCCACCTGAACCCAGGGGCCTGAGAGGAGTGTCAGTGTCTGCAGGGAGAAAGAAAAGTCATTACTACAGTAGGTGGGGATAAGCACAGGGCAGGCAAACATAGAACCGTCTGCTACATGGGGAATTTCAATCTCTTAACTAGAGAGGGAGGAAGAACACAGTAAGTGGGGTCTGCGATATTATCAGAGGGAAAAAACAATATTCTCAGGTGATTGAATTCATACTTTATTTGTTGCTCAACATGCAAATATCCTTGAAGAAGCTAGAAGTGTATATTTGTTTTATGAAGCTTTAGCTTATATTTCAATCTTGTATACTGATAAACAGTCTTTCTTCTTGCTCTTTAATATGAGACAGAACAAAAGAACTGTAAAAGTTTTGATAATTTGTCCATCTATATTAATATAGACATGTAGAGAGATTAAGATTTGTATACATAAAATACCTAAAGTAGAAAATGCTTAGAAACAATAATTTGTAAAATCCTGGATTAGGCTTCTCTTTATATTGAACCATATGAGACAATTTTAGGATTAAAATATATAGGCTCTTATTATAGATGTCAACACAAAGTTTGATTCAGAGGATTTTGCCATGACATCTAAGAAATATGATATTTAAATATGCTTGTGGGAAATTCATGGTTTCTTATTTATGACAATGCATTAAGTCTAAATGGAACATATTATTTCAAATAAATGTAAGACTCAATAAAGTGTCTTCATCCTTACTTATGAATTTTCAAATTAAAATTCCTGAGTCAACAGAATACATATGTATGCACATATGCACATGCATGTATATAAACACCAAGTTTTAAAAACAAGTATTTTTTAATTCATGATATTTAAGTTTATAACATTGATAAAATGGATAACATTAATAAGTTCATGTATTACAAAGCTTAACTGATCGGTTAATAGAATTCTTTTAACATCCGATGTTGCATAATTTCCATATAACTACTGCTATTTTTATTAGCCTATGATATTGAGCATAATTTAATGGTCAACTACTTGTCAGGCTGTTCTTTAGCACAAAGAATTTAATTAAGTGGTGGACTGCTGTATTTATTCCTAAAAATGCAATCCCGTAGACTTATTGTCACAAATAGCTTGAAAACTTATATAATTACACAAAATACTAAAGAGATTCCATTGGAAAACTAGACTCCAGACAAACATATATTTGAATAAGCCTCATCTATATGATATTCTTAGTATCAGCGTGATCTAATTTCAGTTCATCTTCATTTTTAAAAGCAAAAGTTTGATATCCTTATTAATTTCTATTTGATGAGCAAGGACTATTTCAAGAAATGGAAAGTATGGGAAGGAAATCAAATTCAACTAACCTAATTTAGCTGGCTTAGTGTCTTTAAAAAGACTATCCATCCTCTTGAGATTGCTCTTCCATCTGGACTTCAGCTTGAGAAACATTCTTGCATCCAGTGGCAAATAGTATCTCCTGAATTATCAGTTAGTGGTATTTCATTGGACATCAACAGATTTCTGGAGACAGGATGTTCATTTTTGAATATATTAAGCTCTCATATATAATCAGGTAATAATTCCTTAAATTGAATGGACTCTTGTTCAGTTTCTTTTATTTCACCAGAGCACTGATGTTGGAATAAATGGCAGAGCTTCCTAACTGAACTTCAGTTTCCTTGGACTTATCCAGGGCAAAATGAAGCATCTTGCTGAGTTCCTTTATCTGCCATTGCTTTGTTCAACGTTTTAATATAATTATCCCATACATCTACACTAAAGGTATATGCCTTATCATCTCAAATTTTTAAAATTTTTAACAGCTTTCAGAGGTTTGATTCATAATCCTCTTCCCCTACCCTCTATTAGAAATTTGTATACTGATTACAAACTTTGTTTATGTTAAGTACTAACTACTGTTGGAAATAAGTAGGCTCTGTAAAAGGGTTAATAGAAGATTTATTCCAGGCACAATATGTGTGACCTAGACTTGGCAGACATAAGCCCAAAGACTTTTAATGAGTCTTGGGAAGTTCCAAATGGTCAAATTCTAGTCAGAGTTTATGTATTCCATGATGTTAAATTTTCTTTTTATTTTTTTAATAAAGATTTATTTTATTTATTTGAAAGAGTTACAGAGAGAGGTAGAGACAGAGAGGTCTTCCATCCACTGGTTCACTCCCCAGATGGATGCAATGGCCGGAGCTGCGCCATTCCGAAGCCAGGAGCCAGGAGTTTCTTCTAGGTCTCCCATGTGGGTGCAGGGGCCCAAGGAGTTGGGCCATCTTCTACTGCTCTCCCAGACCATAGCACAAAGCTGTATCGGAAGTGGAGCAGCCAGGACTCAAATTGGCGCCCATATGGGATGCCAGTGCTTCAGGCCAGGGTGTTAACCCACTGTGCCACAGTTCTGGCCCCATGTTAAATTTTCTTTTATCCTTAAACAGTGAACATATATTGGATTGGATCCAAAAGGAAGGCTTTAGGTATATAGGAGTGAATGTCTCCCACTTTGGAGATTACTGATTTTGGTGCATGATTGGTTACACACATCTCTAGAAGGACAGTATTCCAAAAAGAAGCCTGCAGATCAATTTTAAGAAGGACAAAAGATTGCATGAGGTTGCTCCATATGGCTAAGATGAAGCAAACTCAATCTTCATATTACCCAACTCAAATTGACCTAGTGGGATATGATTTATAGCTCTGTCCAGATATTCCTCAGACAGATCTCAGTAGGTGTTTCTCTTGAATGCTTTGCAGGCTTTTTAGGGGCAATTTGTTTTCACTATAAATCTTCATCTTCATCTTCGTCGCTTTTCTCACTGGCTTAAGATTTTTTCAGCCTGACTTTTAAAGTACTTGATCTGATCCAGACCTTAGTTTCAACCTTTTTTCCTGTTCTTTGCTCCTATAACACCCATGACTGTGTTTACTTTTTATGTTAGTATAGGTCTACTTAGAAGTAGACAATAACAGGATTAGGGATGCAAGAGGTT
Organism: Oryctolagus cuniculus; assembly: GCF_051225735.1. Lineage (NCBI taxonomy): Eukaryota > Metazoa > Chordata > Mammalia > Lagomorpha > Leporidae > Oryctolagus > Oryctolagus cuniculus. The sequence continues at coordinate 90,443,913 of NC_142874.1, forward strand.
TTTTTTGTTTGTTTGTTTTTGTTTTTGTTTTTGTTTTCCAGGAAGGAGCAGAAGAAGGTTGGGGAGAACTTCAGCACAAGGCAGATGTCTGGTATCTGTTTAAAAAAGAAAGTTCAGGGCAGAAGATTTGGTAGGATGAGAGTTGGATTGCAATACAGTTCTAAGAAAGGGATGCCCAGTCCGATCCATGCATGTAGCAAGTTCACCTAGTTCCTGGTGACATTTTTAAATATGGAGACAATTTTAAGTCTGGAGAAAGTGTCCCCAAGTCACTGATTTTTTTCCTTCTTTAGTCTTACTTTCTGGTCTTTTTGATTACATATTTTATGCACTAATTATAGGACATTCCCTAGGCTCTTTCTGGTGCATGCTAGCTAATTCTTGCAGGGACATTGGAATATTATATTTTATTCCCTTTTGAAGGCCAGGAACATCTATCTGAGTAATATGGTATTTAACTTAGTTATCATCCTGAAAGTCAGGAGACAAGTATGGGTAGGAATTAAAGTAGGGGGTGACTCTTGCCTTGCAGAACAGTGGCTTCTTCAGTGTCTTCTACCATAAGAGAATACTGTAAACTTCCTCTGAAAGCTCTAAGGGAATAGGGGATAATGCAGAATTAGCATCTTCAGGGATACATACCTGCATTTCCCCATTCCAAATATCAGAATCCTAACTTTATCAAAGTAAAGCTTTAAGTTTAGCATACAAAACCTACCTTTGCTGAGTATTCTAAGATCCCTGGAGCTCTGAGTTTTTGGCATATCTTTTGCCTTCTACTTAGCTGTGCTGCTTTTTCATTCCAAGAGATAAGGGTTTTTTTAGGCTGCCAAGGGTCCCTCTGGCTGTCACACTTATTAACTGCTTGTTGCTAGTTCTGTTTCTTACCTTCTGCAAAGTGTTTATTTTTTAATAAATATTTATTTTATCTATTTGAAAGGCAGAGTTACAAAGAGAAAGAGAGAGAGGTCCATCCACTGGTTCACTCCCGAAATGGCTACAACAACCAGGGCTGGGTCAGGCTGATGCCAGATGCCAAGAGCTACTTCTGGGTCTCCCACATAGGTGGCAGGTGTCCAAGCACTTGGATCATTGGCTGCTGCTCTCCTAGGCACATTAGCAGGGAGCTGGATTGGAAGTGGAGCAACCTAGCAGCATCCATATGGGAACCTGCACCACATGCAGCAGCTTTACCTGCTATACCACAGCACCAGCTTCAAATAATCAACACAATTTAGCATTAACCAGGCAAGTCCATTGTCAAGGAGAGCATCACCCAGTAAAATCTTTGGCAAATCGGCCAAGTCCTTGTGCCAGGGGCTTTTGTGACTCACATTTCATTCAGAATGAGTGGCTGTTGAACTAAACCCAAATCTCCACCTACCAATTTGTTTTCTCAGACTACCCTCTTCTATTGGTTGGTGTCTACTGAGAAGCAGATGCCAAAAAAAACAGTTTGACATGAGAGAGATTTATTGTAGAGAGAGGCAGAAGATATGGAAGACTCAGATCATAGGTGTTAGCATTTTGTCACTAATAAAATAGTTGAGACAAGCTACTTATGAAGTAAAGAGATTTATATAGCTCAAAGTTCTGGATATTTAAAGTCCAAATATCATGGCACAGGCTTTGACCCTGATAAGGAGCCCATGGTGGTGGCAGATGGTGGTGGATGGTGCAGCATACACAGAGGAAGGGTCATATGTTGAGCCAGAAGGCAAAATTGTTGGACTTAAATTTAGGGTTTTATTATAAGCTTCTCATGATAACGTCTTTCTTTTAGTACTTTTTTAAAGGCTTTATTTAAAGTATTCAAGTCTCATGTATTTCAGGTATACAGATTTAGGAACACAGTGATACTTCCAACCCTACCCTCCCTCCTGCCCACATTCAGGCCCTTCCTCCTCCCTCTCTCCTAATCCCTCTCTTAATTTTTACTATGATCTACTTTCAGTTTACTTTACACTCATAAGATTAACCTGATACTAAGAGTTCAGCAAATAGAAGAAGAAGGAGGAGGAGGAGAGAGGAAAAGGAGGAGGAGAAAGAAAGAAGAAGAAGAGAAAGAAGAAGACACTGTCCAGGACTGCAAGCAATCATGGGCTTTTGGGAGATATTTAACATTGAAACCATAACATCATGGTATGTGTTTGGCAGCTGTGGTGCGAGTGAGAGATGGAAGAGAAACTGTGTACAGAGTCTAAGACTGTAGTACAATCCAATAAAGATTTAGTTAGGTCAATGGGGAGCCTCCTTGAGCCAAATTCCACACCAGAGGAGTCCCGTGTGTCACTTTGCCATGCTCAGTCAAGTGACCAGTAGCAAATGTAGTGTTAGAATGAATGCAGAAGTGGGCATAGTGGGATAATAGTTGGGACCATCGGTCAATCATGATTCTCATAGCAGGAGATTTAAGCAGTTTGTTTTCATGGATACCATAGTTGCCATTTTCTAAACACATGCATAGCATAATGACTCAGAACATGGGTTTGGGAGCCAAATTGCTGAATTTCAAATACTGCTGGGACACAACTACTATGACATTTTGGACAAGTCAATATAAATGATCTTCCTTTATGAACTTTTTCATATTTAAATTAATATTAAGAGTTATACTTAAACTATAACTTAGAATAATTAAAAGAAATAATTCATGTGAAAGCTATTGCTATTATGATTATAACTACAGCTAAGCTATTCAAAAATATATAACTTATTTTCTGGGGACAGAGTTGTGGCATAGCAAATTAGCTGCCACTTAAACACTGGCATCTCATATCAGAGTGTTGGTTGGAGTCTCAGATGCTTTGCTTCCAGTCCAGCTTCTGCTAACACAGCTGAAAAAGCAGAAGAAGATGGCCCAAGTGCTCACGCCGTGTCATCCATGTGGGAGGCTGAGTGGAGTTCTTGTCTCCTGGCTTTGACCTGGGCTAGACCTGGCTATTGTGGCTATTTTGGGAGTTTATCAGTGGTTGGGAGATTCTCTCTGTCTCTCTCCCTTTGTCTTTTATTCTACCTTTCAGATAAATAAATAAATATTTTTTAAAACTTGTTTTCTTTTTAAATAACTAGGATTGTTTTCTTATTGATTCTTACTTCTACCTGGTGTTAGACATAAATCTTAGATAATTTTGTATCTTCCTCAAACAGCACAATGCTTATGAACACAGACAATTGGATTTCAAATATAAATTCTACTTTTTTTCACTGAATGATTTTTGATAAATTGCTCAACTTCTCTGTGACCTAGTTTCATTAACTATACAATGATGCTAATATTATGATTTCTCATGAATTGGCTATTATTTAAATAAAGTTTTATAAGAATAATGCCTGTCCCTATTAAGTGCTTGATCCAGGCTAGCTTTTATTGTTCTTATTCTTGGGTATGAATAGGTCACATCCTGTTTCTTATATCTCAATCCTAACTAAGGGTTTAATTATACCTTCCAAAGTTAGGGTAAGACAGAATACAGGGTCCTATTCAAGAACCCATGAGTATCTAAGCCCTAGCTTCCTTCTGGGTTGTTTTCCATTTTTCTTAGTGGAATCTTAATATAGTCTGAATAGGGAGGTCTGGTCCTTTATTCCTTGTTTATGGTATAAACTTTATGACTTGAATGACTGAGGGCTTAGCTTCTTTCACTGTGAAAGCTTGTCTTTTGAAATTTGAAATCCTTAGTTTTTGAAAATCAAAAGGTTTTTCTTTGCATTTTGTGGTATTTTATCTCTCTCCTAATGTGTGTGTGGGGTGATGAGGGATAGAGAAGGGGACAAGATTAAAAGAAAATATTTTACAGGAGGCAAATTTTAGTTATTTCAAAATATCATTCCTCTCCAATGTTCCTGTTTAGACTCTTCTCTGTTCCTGAAATCCCTTTTGCCACCAATTAGTCTCTTGCATATCCAAGCTGCAATTCAGACACTTCCTCTTCATCAAAGTATTCTTTAATCACTTCGGTCTCTTCTGACTTCATTATGGTAGTCCTTATCACATTCATTTTAAATGGCCTTGTACATGCTTTGTTTTTCTGCTCCTGGTGGGCTGAAGATAAACCTTGTTCATTTTTGGAACCCATATTCTTTTCAGGGCCTAACACAGGGTTTGACACATAGAAGTACTTTAAAATGTCAGGCAAGTTAATTAAACAACACACAGGAAGCTGGGCAAAGCAGACGTTTACAGTTTTGTCTGAAAGCCTACCTACATTTTCTTGGTCCTATGAATAGAACCTATCTATTATCATTATCACTGATATTGCTGAAAGTAGATACAAAGTCTCAATTTTTATTTCAGCCAAAAATGTAAATATACCATGTGCCAGACATTTGGCCAGACTAAAGAGTTGCAGAACTGAGTAAAGGTCTGCCATTAAATACAGAGATCCTTAAAACAGGAAATTTAAGTGATATATGTGCCTGGCACTGAGTCTGTGGTTTCTTTGTTGGATAAGTGAACATAAAATTTTGATAGAGATATGCTTGGTTTGCTTGGAAACACAGAGCAGATGCCTTTTGTTTATCACATGAACATCTTGAAGGAACCTGTGATTAAGGTGAGTTTTGAAGGCTGGATGACAGTTGAGCAAGGAAAGAAAGAGTACAACAGACTTGGCAGACTGAGCAAGAAAACAGTGGTAGAAAGTAACAACATTATGTATTTTACATAAAAACATACATTTATATTTCAACTAAAATGCATTTTCTGTATTACATAGAATCATGTTTTAGAATGTAGCCTCCAGAGCCAGACTTCTTAAGTCTACACCTCAGTTCTGACTTTAACCAACTCCATAATCTTAGTCTTTTATTATCTCTGTGCCTAGACCTTCACCTGTAAAGATGGAAATCATAACAACTCCTTGGTGTTGTTGTGCACCTCAAATGAGGTAATCATTTAAGATGTTCAAGAATGTCTAAAAGAGTAAGTGCTCAGTACATTTTAGTTTATGATTACATATTATTTCTTTTCTTTTCTTTCTTTTTTTTTTTTTTTTAGCTACTTCTCATTACAAATATCTCTCATTTAACATCATTGAGATCTTTGTTTTCCATTTGGAAAATATCAGTAAGGGAGAGTAGAAAGAAGAATATATTGTTTTAGGAAAATGCAATAGAGTCACTTGTGAGTCTTCTTAAATCAAATATCCATTTGACTTTCCTTCTACACTGCAATTTCAGAAGTGCTGTCACTGCTATAGTGAATCACTGTTAGTGAAGGGGAAGTGTTGTGTGCCATCTTACTCAGGGTCACTGGAACAGAAGAATGGCTTTGAATCTAATTTTATAGATGTTTTAAATATAGGAAAAATACAATTCAGTTCTAGATTCAAGGAGAACAGATCTCAGATCTCTTCATGTTTTAGAACTTGGTATTGTTTCAAGGACTAGGGAGAATCACCATGGAAGAGGATCACCAAGTTTTCTGAGTACAGTGTAACCTCAAAGGCAGGTTAGGTGCTCTGCAATTCATTCATTCCTTTGCTTTTTTTAAAATTCCTAATGAAAAAGGGAACATTTCTCTAGAAAAATATATTGTTTTTACTCAAAAATCACCCATTTTAAATTTATGGCAAAAAGATTTCATAGTGATAAATACTACTTTATGCAAGAACAGTGTTTAATTTAGCATTAATTGTCATTTGCTAGAAGATTAGTTAGGGAATAGTAAGGGGATGTGGAAGGATTTAATTTTTTCCTTCTTCAAATTCATTAATTCAATATTTGAAACCTGTTTATTTTTCAGCTCAGTGTATCAGTAATATTTACAAAATTTCTTTTCATTGAAAATGATCAGTCTTAATATATTATTTCCTTGTATTTGACTCATAATTTAAAGCATAATTTTGATTAAAACAAGACTCACCTGTATAGTCAGAACATTTCAATATTTATTAAGCATCCACTATATGTTTATGACTTTAAAATGATTTATTTATTTGAAAGGCAGAAAAATAGAGGAAGAGAGAAAAATAGAGAGATGAGAGAGAGAGAGAGAGAGAGAGAAAGAGAGAGATAGATTTCCATCTATTGGTTCATTCTTCAAATGACCAGGATTGATCTGGGGACAAAACCAAGAGCTAGGAGTTAGGAAATACATCCCACATGGTGGCAGGGACTAAAGTATTTAGGACATCTTCTATTGACTTCCAGGGTCATTAGCAGGAAGATGAAGCAGAAGTAGAGTGGCCACGAATTGAACCAGCACCAATATGGGATGCTGGTGTCACAAATGACTGTTTAACATGCTGTCCCATAATGCTGGCCCCTGTGTTTAAGACTTTAAAGCCATTTTGTTTATGAAGTGGAATAGGTATTGCAACTAAGACTTGGATTACACAAATATGTATGCACTCCTATATTTTATCTTCCAAACCATATAACCTGAGAAAAATATGATTACAAAACTAGAAAAAGTAGACACTGAAACATTATAGCTTCTTGACTAGTATATAGTTAATTGATAAAATAGCATGTGTTTACCTATCACTGTAATATGATGCTGTGTGATGATTTAGCAATCCAGTACAGATAGACACCTTGATGTGCTAAAAAAATACTGTATTAAACTACTTTGAATATCAATCCCCCTAAATCATGAGTTATTATGTTGACAGTGGTATCTTACACTTACATATTATTTGGTATATCACTTTCACATTTCCTTCCAACCTCATGTAAATCAGGGAAAAAAATAGGCTTCATTAGAAACAATAACCCTTCAGAATCTAAGCATGTCATGTGTGCCAGACTCTGTGTTTACATCAAGTAACTAAGTGTAATTTAAAACATCTTAACTCATCTACTGTTATTGAAACCCCAGAAGGGGTTTGTTATTTTTATTTAACAAAAGAAGAAACTAAGACTGATACCAAGTTACTATAGCTTCTAGTTGCTAGAGCAAGAATTGACATAAAGGTATGTCTGTTATTGAAGTCAACATCTTGAATACTATGTCACACTGCCTCACATAATTTTAATTTGGTAACATTTATTAATCCATGCATTTCTTCCATAGACAATATATGGCTAGGATATCTTGACACCCTATGATTAGAAGCTTAATTGACTATTTGATTTATTTGAAACTAGTTCTGTATACACAGAATGTTAAAATGATAATCAGTTTAGCAAAGAATTAATTTGTACATGTACAGTTAATGAAAGACATCTCTAACTAATTGTTAGGAATTCATTAATCTAGATTTGGGTGGTGTGAGTCCTGAGCCATGTCTTTTTATCTTTTGGTCTTATTCCCTGTTTCCTTTAAAAGCCTACATTGTCCTTGCACATCCTGCTGGCTGAGCAGGCTGTCATTTCTTGGACAATCTTTCCAGGCTGGCAGACATGCTATTCCAAGGCTCTCACAGTTGTTATGAGTTTTGTGGGAGATTTACAGATTCCTTCTGCAGATATCTCATTTTCCTGCTGATACTACCGCCTGCTTTCCTTGCAGTAAATCCTTATTATCTCACTTTATTTCTCCATTTTCTCCTTTCTTTCTAGTCATGCTGCTGCTGCTTCTCTCCACCTATCACTAAAACTCAATTCTCTTTATCCTGTGTGGTTGGCACACTCAACCAAACATCACTCTTGTTCTGTCTTCTTGTTTATTTGTGGTTGTAAGCAGGCCTGCCTAATTTTTTTGCATCTACCCCCAATAAGCACACCATTTTGTCAGAAAAGACCACCTTCTGGTTAACACCACCAGGAAGACATTTCTCCCCCAGGAAATATGACAAAACCTTTCTCTCCAGAGCTTCCTGCTCTTTCCCTTTAAAGCATTTCTCTGCTGAAGCAGCTAAGTGGCTGCACGACATAATCCTGTATAAAGCTGGCAGAAATGCTATTTCAGAGCATTTGTGTTTAACTCTTTACTGACCATTTTCTACAGGTTTCAAAGGCACATGAATCATCATTCAGTGAATTTTCACTCAACCTACGCCTTTTAAGCAATTGTGACCTGTCAGCTCCTTTAGATTCTGCACCATCCATTTTTCCTTTGTTGTACCAGTGTGCTCTGGGCCCCCGAATTGCTTACTGTATGGGCTGTGTGCATTTCCGTTTGGCCTCTGGGTTCTTTCAGGGTATGAAAGACACTGGCAAGGAGGGAGAGCACTAAAGCAGGACTGTTTAATGCCTTAGATTTCTCTCTCTTGGGTTTGCTGTCTGCTGTAAGAATCCCTGCAGAAATGCCATCACTCATACTTAGGCCACAAGGAAGCTTCTATTCTACATTTACCCTCTGGGGGCTTTGTAATTTCTCCCTCCTCTCACCCTTTGATAAAACTTTTTTCTTTGTTAGCTTCCAAGTTCCGATCTCTTATTGGTTTTCAAAATTACTTCCTGTGTTCCTTGAAATAAGTCATTATTTTACACTCCTCGAATTGCAAAGTTTGATTGTGGTATCTGTTTTCTGAAAGGACTGATGCCGACTCTGAGTACCCCATGAGGAGTTAGATATACTTGTTGCCTTCAAGGAGTTTCAACTGTCAAAACAGAGTCAACCTTATAAACAAGGTCATGTGATAGAAGCAAATCTAAGGTGCACAGAGGTCCCACAAATAAAGATAATCAGTTCTGAGAGGAGGACAAAAGAGAAGGCTTCTTTGAGTAGTGCTTGAGTGATGCCAAAAAATGATGACTTGGTTATCAGTGAGTTGATAAAAGAGCAGATTTGGGGACAGGGCAGAATAGCCTTTCTAGAACAGATGATAGAATTGATAAAATAATTATCATAACATAATATGATAAAAACATTATCATGTGTGTAGATAATTGCAAGCTCATGATATCCAGAGCTTATCATGGGAGTAAGAGCATGCCAGTCCAGAAAGTGCTGAAGATCTGAGGAGACCTAGTATACCAAACAAAAGAATTTGGGTCTTATTCTGTATGACATGGGGTGCTCAGAGATTGATCCCTAAAAAGATAAGAAAATAAATTTTGTCTTTAGACAAATTCCTTTGGTGACAATGAGGCTCATATGATGGAGACCAAGACTGGATATATGAATATCATAAAGGGAAAAGGAGTAAAGGATAAAAATGATTAAAGCAATAATGGTATAAGGAGATATTAAGAAGTGTACCTGGGGGCCGGTGCCATGGCGCACTAGGTTAATCCTCCGCCTGCGGTGCTGACAATCCCATATGGGCGCCAGTTCTAGTCCCAGCTGCTCTTCTTCCAGTCCAGCTCTCTGCTGTGGCCTGGGATAGCAGTGGAAGATGGCCCAGGTGCTTGGGCCTTTGCACCCACATAGGAGACCAGGAAGAAGCACCTGGCTCCTGGCTTCGGGTTGGCACAGCTCCAGCCTTTGCGGCCATTTGGAGAGTGAACCAATACCAATGGAAGGAAGAGCTTCCTCTCTGTCTCTCTCTCTCTCACTGTCTATAACTCTACATGTCAAAAAATAAATAAAATCTTTTAAAAAAAGAAGTATAACTGATTAAATATGTCCATGTACTGGGAATGGAGGTAAAGTAAAAAGAGAGCATTAGGGCGATTCCTGGGTGTCTGCTTGGTGGTTGGTGGTACCCTTTCATGAACCTCAAAGTACAACCAAAGGGAAAGTTTTGAGGTAATCAGAAAAGACAGTGAGTTCCATGTGGGGTTGATTTTTTCATGGGATCCTTACAGTAAAAGTTGTGAAGAAAGCTCTGGACAAATGATGTATATTTGAACATCACCAAAGAATGCATATCACTACTTATGTTTTTTTAACAACTTTTTTTTTAAAAAGATTCATTTACTTATTTACTTGAGAGGTAAATAATACAGACAGAGAGAGGGAGAGACAGAGAGATAGATCTTCCATCCATTGGTTCACTTCCCAAATGGCTGCAGTGGCTGGAGCTGGGCCAATCTGAAGCCAGGAGCCAGGAGCTTCTTCCGGGTCCCCCATGAGGCACTTGGGCCATTGTCTACTGCTTTCCCAGGCTATAGAGGGAACTAGATCAGAAGTGGAGCATCTGGGACTCAAACTAGTGTTCATATGGGATGCCAGCCGTGTAGGTGGCAGCTTTACCCTCTATGCCACAGTTCTGGCCCCTGTAGCTACTTCTGTGGAAATGGTTGTGATTGCTCAGGAAGGGTGTTTCACTTAATGAGGACAAAAAATACCGACAATATCTAATGAGTGATTAAAAATAAACAGTGTTTAATATTCAGAGGGTGCTAGGCATTTTGATAGTTATTTTCTTATCTATCTTATTAGATCTTTACCAAATCCCTAGGTTATAAGCGTCTTATTTTCCTCATTTGACTAATGAAGAAACTCTGACCTAGAGAATTAAGCCAAGGTCATAACATTAGATAGCAGTAAAAATGGGACTAGAATTCAAATATCTAAACTTTTTTTTCAGTATATCACACTGCTTCCTTATTGAGTTGTTATAACAATCCTTATGAACATAGGTCAAGGAATAAAGAATCAGAAAAAATATAGAAAAAACACCCTTGGGATCCATAAAAATGACTGTAGTAATAAAAATGCTGGTCTATACTTCATAATGTGCCATGGTCTAAAATATTTTATTTTGAGAAATACAACCTGACTTATTTTACATGTGTGGAAACTGTGCTTCAAATTCCTTTGTTTAAATTTTTGTACTTTTCTTTTCCCTACCCTCCCCACTCAGATCCAGATTGAAATGTTTTCATTTTTAAAGATTTTAGGAATTTTGGTTTTATTTTGTTTTTAATGACAAACAATAATTTTGTATATTTATAGTTTCCAAAGTGATTTTTCAACTAATCCACTTTATCCTTTCTCAACCTATCCTGGTTACTATTGTAACATTTTCTTAATATCAGTTGATGTCTCACATGTATAGCACATTACAGAAGAATTAAGAGAACCAAGGCTTAAAAGACTGGCATATCCTTCTTTCGTAACTGCCACCATTTTTACTTGCAGTTCAATATTACGGAGATATATATCTTAAAATTAATTTGGAAACAGAAAAGGGTATTTGTGTGAGGTTCCTGCTTCTGACTTGAATAGCACATTCTTGAATCATAACCTAAGGTTATGAATTTAAAATGCTTTGTGAAAGAAAATACTAAGATGAGATGCTATATATCATGCAACATGACCCATATACTGGAATATTCCTATTGGATGGATGATACCACCATATAATAATTTATGACTTTTTTTTTTTTTTGACAGGCAGAGTGGACAGTGAGAGAGAGAGACAGAGAGAAAGGTCTTCCTTTTGCCGTTGGTTCACCCTCCAATGGCCGCTGCCGTTGTCTTGCTGCGGCCAGCGCACCTGTGCTGATCCTAAGCCAGGAGCCAGGTACTTATCCTGGTCTCCCGTGGGGTGCAGGGCCCAAACACTTGGGCCATCCTCCACTGCCTTTCCAGGCCACAGCAGAGAGCTGGCCTGGAAAAGGGGCAACCGGGGCAGAATCCGGCACCCCGACCGGGACTAGAACCCAGTGTGCCGGCACCACAGGTGGAGGATTAGCCTAATGAGCCGCGCTGCCGGCCTTTATGACTGACTTTCACAAGAAGCACTGGAGAGATTCATAACTTAATAAACATAGTTTATCAGAAAATCCCCTACGCATATCATGATGCCGATGTTTTAGAACTTGCCTGAACCTGAACATTAACTTTAAAGAAACAGATTGAATAAAAGTAGTCTTATCACGTGGGCCTGCTTCCTTGGTCAGATGAGAAGAGCCAGATTACAGGGATGCCTCCGTCACCCAATCAGATGCTGCTTTGGCAGATTTTGTGAAAAAAGGATAAGGGAGTCTCTCTGTGTTTGCCTTTATTTTTTCAGTGGAAATGGAAAACAAAGACTTAATTTGAGTTGGAGGTGAGAAGGTGTTGATAGCTGGAAGAGAAAGTGGAGGAAAATATTGAGATAAGTGGAAGTTTAAGAGACTAGGAATGTGGGTTGACTTGACGGGAAGTGTATTAGGTTTGTTAGCCTGGTATGAGGGCTGTTTTGAAGTTTGTGTTCACTGATTAAAACCTGTCAGTGTGGCTGTGATAGTTTCTCCACTCATGTTCACCTGCAGGAGTGATAGCTGTTGTAAATGAAGAACTAGATTTAACTGGAAAGAATGGTGGAGAAATAGAAGGAATGAGAGGGGGGTTTATGTAATTTGGTGACTGTAATGATGTACCATGCAATCTAAGCTGGTCAAGGGGAAAGAACAGGAGGGGGATCAAGTAAAAGCAGGGATGTGATTGGATTAAAGTAGTGGTGAATTCAAAGAATTACTAGAATGAGGCTAGGGTATGAAAAGGATTAGAAAACACTTGTCTCAATTTTTTTTTAAGATTTATTTATTTATTTGAAAGGCAGAGTTACACAGAGAGAGAAGGGGAGGCAGAGAGAGAGAGACAGAGAGAGAGGTCTTCCATCACTGGTTCACTCCCCAATCAGCTGCAATGGCTGGAGCTGTGTCAATCCAAAGCCAGGAGCCAGGAGTTCTTCCAGGTCTCACACATGGGAGCAGGGGCCTAAGGACTTGGGCCATCTTCCACTGCTTTCCCAGGCCATAGCAGAGAGCTGGATCAGAAGTGGACCCAAACCTGTGCCCATATGGGATGCTGTCACTGCAGGTGGCAGCTTTACCCACTGAACCACAGCGCTGGCCCCTTATCTCAGATTTTAAAACTACTGATGATGTGGGCTGGCGCCGTGGTTCACTTGGTTAATCCTCCGCCTGTGGCGCCGCCATCCCATATGGGCACAGGGTTCTAGTCCCAGTTGCTCCTCATTCAGGCCAGCTCTCTGCTGTGGCCTGGGTGGACAGTGGAGGATGGCACAAGTGCTTGGGCCCCTGCACCCGCACGGGAGACCGGGAGGGAGCACCTGGACCCTGGTTTCGGATCGGTGCAGCGCCGGCTGTGGTGGCCATTTGGGGGGTGAACCAACGGAAGGGACACCTCTCTCTCTGTCTCTCTCACTGTCTGTAACTCTACCTGTCCAAAACAAAACAAAACAAAAAACTACTGAGGATGCAATTGTATCAGGCTAAAGTAGAAAAATAGCAAATGCTCATGTTGTTTAAAGTTTATCTGAGACTATTGTAGCAACAGGTGTGAAGAAAGCTAATTTTTCCTTTTGCTAAATATCTGGTAAACTTGCACATATTTGAACAGCACTATCTCAAAAATAGCCCTGAAGATTAAAAATCTTTGGTGGCTTGGTTCTCAGACTCAGAGAAGTATTCGACTAGTGTCCAGCAGCTAGCAAGTAAAAAAGCTGAATGTCAGTAAAAGCCTTTCAACTGCAAGTCCAGTGAGCTTGCCATGGAGTGTACTGCCTCTAAAGATAGCTCAGCAGATTGGGTTGAGCTTTTTACAGAAAATTAATGATTCAGAAGTCTTAACAGCTATGATTCAAAAATAATAATCAAAACCTTTACAACTTTCCTTATTGAGACTTCATGTTTTGATTTTGCTCAACAATTGACTTTTGTACATTGAAGAGTCTTTAAAAAGGCATATTATGAAAAAAGTATGAATTTCAAAATTGTTGTAGCACCCAAATAAACTTTTTAATTTCATTTTGCATGAACTTTTTGAAGTACTCTTGTAGTTTTGTGACCTATCATAATAGTTTCACATAACTGTCAAGTATAAAACTTCTCAAGGAAGTGGGATACATCCAGCAGATTAGCTCTCTTCCTCACTTTCTTAATTCAAAGATAAAATTGCACATATTTCTAATATATAGCATGATGTTTTGAAGTCTAAATACATGGTGCAATAATATTATATATGAATTAACATATGTGTTATCTCAGGTTTTTGAGGAGAAAACACTTTACATCCACTCTTAGTATTTTTCAAGAATGCAATGTATTGGTATTTAACTACAGCCAGCGTGATTTATAATAGATCTCTTCAAGTTGTTCTTCCTAACTGTAATTTTATATCCTTTGACAAACTTCCCATCCCCCATGAGTTCAATGCAACCACCTCAGCTCCTGGTAACTATTACTCTACTCTCTATTTAAATGAGATTTTCTTTTCAAGGTATGAATGAGATCTTGCTACATTTGTTTGTGCCTAGCTTATTTCACTTAACATAACAACCTCCAGGTTTATCCATATGGTTTCAAATGACAGTATTTCCCTCATTTTTATGGCCGCTTAATATTCTGTAGTGTGAATGTACCCTATTTTCTTCATTAATCCATCAATGGATACCTAGTTTGATTTCACATCTTAGTTATTGTTAATTATGGTGCAACAGATAAGAGATATCTTGTTTATGCTTTCACTTTTTTTGAATCTAAACACAGTAGTGGGATTGCTGATCACGTATTTGTTCTATTTTGAGATTTTTGAGGAAGCTGCTTACTGTTCTCCACAAGGTTTGTACTAATTTACATTCATACCTGTGGTGTACAAGGGTTTCCTTTTCTCCACATTCTTGTTTATATTTGCCATCTTTTATCTTTTAGTTAGTAGACATTCTGATAGGTGTGAGCTGATTTTTTTTTTTTTTATTTGACAGGTAGAATTTTAGACAGTGCGAGAGAGAGACAGAAAGGTCTTCCTTCCGTTGGCTCACTCCCCAAAAGGCCACCACGGCCGGCGTTGCGCTGATCTGAAGCCAGGGGCCAGGTGCCTCCTCCTGGTCTCCCATGCAGGTCAGGGGCCCAAGCACTTGGGCCATCCTCCAATGCCCTCCTGGGCCACAGCAGAGAGCTGGACTGGAAGAGGAGCAGCCAGGACTAGAATCCGGCGCCCATATGGGATGCTGGTGCCTCAGGCGGAGGATTAACCAAGTGAGCCAAGGCACCGGCCCCTAGGTGATATTTTCATTGTGGTTTTAATTTAAATTTCCCTAATGTTTAGTGATGTTGAGCATATTATCATATACCTGTTGGCCACTTGTATGCTTTCATTTGAGAAATGTTTATTCAAGTCCTTTGCCTATTTTAAGAGAGTTTTATTTTTTCCATTGAGTTATTTGAATAATTATATATTTTTGATATTAATGCCTTGACAGATATAGTTTTCAATGGCCTATTTTTCTACTAGATTTTAGTCTACTTCTCAGCAGTTTTAAAACATTTTAAAATAAAAAATTATTTTTTGTTTCTTCATAAATATTTGTCCTATTGCCTGTTTTTCAGTTTGACTATTTGGGCTTTTTATATGATTTTAATTGATACAATTGATACAATTCTTCAAATGTCATAGCAATTGTGCATATAAACATTATTTTCCCATTTTGCATGTGACAAAATAGAGACTCAGACAGATTTAATAATCTGCAGTAGTTCCCACAAAGCAAAGATTTTGATGTATATCTTTCTGGACCCCAAACTTGTTTATTTTCCTATATTACATTGTCACTGGATGCACACAGTCTGGTGATGAGAGCATTTTAACATGTTACATGTAAAATGGTAGAAAGTGAAAGATAACAAAGAAAAGACATATTTGGGAAGTGTAAGAATACTTACAATGAGAGTTGAAGAAAATGGATCTATGGAACAAAAGACAGTGATGAGTTAACTCCAAGATTTCTTGTGTGACTGGCTGCTGATATAGTGGCATTACCCAATGTGACAAAGAAACCAGGCACAGAGCTCTGTCACTGCAAGATGATAAGTGAATTGTCTTCTCCACATTTCATTTCTATTAGTGACAGTACATACAATTTGAAATGTCTTGTGTGGAAAACTCTCACCAAGTTGGGTGGAGAGGCCAACTTCACAGTTAGACAAGTAGATTTGGACAGGTTTTCTGCACACAGATGGAACCAAATGACATGCCCTATGTTTGGTGTATGAGACAGAGAGAGCGGGGCATCTATTAATTTCTGGAGGAAACTCCATGGAAACAGTTTAAGAAGGAAGAGAAAGATGAGGCAAAGGATAGGAGTTTCTGCTATAACAAAATATATGTGAGAGGTTCCTGGGAAACCTTGCATTTCATAAAATTAACAATAATAACATGTACATAAGAGGATAGGCTTTGGGTAGACTACTTGCAATTTTTATCATTTCATGAAGCTATGAATCTTTGGGAGTTTGTAATCAATGCTCTATCAAAAATCAATAACAACCCTAAGAAATATTAATATCGCCTCAAAGATATGTTAAATTATTCATACATAACGAACTACAAGAGTAAATGCAGGATATTTACCTATTAAAGTTAGGCAAAGTAGGGTTATCGAAGGAAGGAGAATCTGTAATACTGTTTTCAAGACAGCCAAGAGGCCGGACTGAGCCAAGAGTAAGAGCATGTGGTGAGTGAGCAACCATTGTGCCATTGTGTTGCATGTCTGCTGTGTAAGAACTCAGAGGAACGAAATAGTAATACGGTAATGGAAAAACTGTAAGAACCGATGTGATTTTTGTGTTATACTGACATTGTTTCCTCATTTACAAATCATAATTGAAGCAATTTTCTCATTGAATTAAAACACATGTATTTCAGATTTTGGGATCAGAGAACCTCCACACTTTCTAATTCAATTAGGACTCGTACTCTGATACTTTTTAATCTGCAATATAACTTTCCTTTTTAATATTTATCACAACTTGAACCCTACTCCACAATATGCCCAATGAGGGCAAGGACTTTATTTTGTTCACCACTATTATTGTCACTTTGACTAGAGTAGTGCCTGACATGTAACAGGTATAAGTGAATATTCATGAAATTAATAAATGCAGGCAATTTGTGGATTCACGCATGTTGCAGGCAGCTTATTTATCATAGTGATTCAAAAATAAATGGTTACTGTTCATCAGTCCCTGTGTCGGCTGATAAATATACAATACTGATCAAGTCACAGGTCTAATTTTTGAGAAGTTTGCTAGATCTCATAGGATAGACTGATCAGTGGGAAATTATAATATAGTGTGTGTGTGTGTGTGTGTGTGTGTGTGATAAGTGCTTTAATGAGGTAAGCACAAGTAGTTGTGAAATCAAAAGATAGGAGCACAGATATGGCCATGGGAAAAGGGTTAGGCTCATCAAGGACAACCTTCAAAAGTGGAATTCAATCTGAAGCCTGACCGCGGATCAGGCGTGAAAGCCATGAAGGGAACAGGGAGGGAAGAGATTCTGGACAGTTAACAGGATGTCCCAAACCTGTAACTGAATGAACTTCAGCAACATTTCAGGAAAGTAGGTACCTGGGGTAAGGATCATCTATAAATTATGTGAACCCTGACTGCTGTTAAAAATAGCTCACAGATTCTAATCCACTGGCAGTGTTCCTATGTAATACTCAAGGGTCCAGTTTTCCTTTGTTTTGTATCTCTATCCATTTCTAGGCCCCTGAAGTTCTCTTTATTTAGCTCTCAGATAAAAAAAAAAAAAAAGACAGCATGGGAAAGACGTGCAAGACATAATCACACAGATGTAAAACATACCACCCTTGCTCATGTTCATTTCATTGTTCAGAGTTTTTCATATGGACATTCTTAATGGCAAGAGATGCTAAGAAATGTAGTCTTATTATGTGAACAGTTGAAATAAATAGGTTTTTATAAACATAGTGTTCTCAGCTACATAACCATAAGGCTATAATAGCATTAAAACTGATACAGTTGACGGGTTAGAGTTATGATGCAGCAGGTAAAGCCACTGCTTGTGAAGCCAGTTTCACATATGGATATCTGTTCAAGTCCCCACTGCTCCACTTCCAATCCTGTTACCCACTGATGTGCCTGGGAAGGCAAAGGAAGATGGCCCAGGTACTTGGGCCTCTACCATCCATCCAGCAGATGGAATATCTCTCTCCATATCGCCTCTTCTCTGTGACTCTGCCTTTCAAATAAATAAGTACATATATACATACATACATACATACATACATCTTTTAAAAATGATAGGATTGAGTTAAGAATGATATACTACTATAATTTGAATGATCTGTGATTACTTTAAAATTTACTGCATATTAGTGAAGCTGACTTGTTTTGATGATTGTTTATAACTCTTGCCTATATTCCTACTGATGGCCTTTTTGCTTTTTAGTTGTTGAGCTCTTTATTTAATAGAGCATTAAGGCTTTGACTATAATGTAAATAAAAATCTGTTAACTCAAAAATATTAAAAACTTTGTAAAAACAACCCCACAAACTTGGAATAACTAAGAAAAATGATAGGGTTGGGGAGTCAAACTAGGACTACTTTATGAAAAGTATTCTATTCCAAGTTAAGCCTTTACCTTGGAGAAAATGGAAGGCTGGAGGAGAATTATGAGTGAAGTGTAGCGATTTCATATTTGGAATTTTAGAAGACAGTTTTGCCTGTATATGTCAAGAATGAATTGAATAGAGGGCAACTTAGAACTAGGGAATAGTTTTGACTCTAGTCTAGACAATGGTAGCCTGGATGTGGAATTGGCAGTGTGATTGATTGCAAAATTGATAAATAAGACTTTTCTAGGTGTGTGTGTGTGTCTCTCTCTCTCTCTCTCTCTCTCTCTCTCTCTGTGTGTGTGTGTAGGGGATGTGGTAGGAGGAGAAGTAGGGAAGAAAGAGTTTTTACTCATTTCTAGCTAGAGTCAACTGGGTAGATGATGATGGTATGTGTTAAGGTAGGGAACAAATGGAAATGGATTAAGAGACTGAGATATACATGATGAATTGAAGGAGAATTAAATTCTTTGATGGTTGTAGCACTTTGCATTCCTCAATTCCTGTTCTCTTTGTTGAACTTGTTAAATAACTCAGCTGATGCATATTCATTATTAATCCAAATGGAATGATTTACTTATTCATACAGATGTGGTTGGTTATTTGGAGTTAAAATTTCATTGGAGTAGAAAGAAAAAGAAATGTTTTAGGGAGTTTCTAGAAAAGATGTACCAAAGAGAACTTGTACACATGGTGTAGAAATTTGGTAAATACCAATATTCCATTTTTGTGGTTTTGTCATATCAAATATTCTAATAATATTACTCACGACCTTGGAAACGTAGCTTAGAAATATCAGTTGCATCTTTTTGGAGGCCATTTTGAGTTTCTTCCTTACAATATATTTCCAGTGTTTTCCATATTGATATGAAACACTAGAAATACATTTTGTAAGTTCTTTCTAATCTGCTGTCACGAATATGCCAGAATGTAATTCCCTGATGTTGACTGTAACTAATGAGACAAAAGACTGTATTGAATTTACAGATTAATTACAAATGAAAGTATGCCTGCTTATGTTAGATTTATTCAACAGGAGATGACTTGAGGACTAAAGTTATCTGATAAATTTTTGTGTAGATAAATAACCAATTTTGACACTGTTTGACACAGTTGCTGCTACTCAACACCTTTTATTTGGCTTGAAGCTAGTCCAGTGTAGGGAATTAATTCTAACTATTTTTTGCCGAAGTTATCCTGGTTGATGGTACCTGCACTAAAGAGTATACTTATAAGATTGATCAACTTTCTGTTTGCCTTTGTCTGTGACACATCTGTGTGAGGACTCATCGGCTCATTAAAAGGGGTAAGACGAAAACAATCAAGAATCTTGGTTTATGAACTCAATTATATAAGTCGTATATGGCTGTTTGGTGCATCACTGACCCTTGGCAACCAGTTTCTAGGTCTTGCATTGTTTTTATTGCCTTTTCTTCAGCTCACACAGCCCTTTGTAAAGTTAATGAGGTAGTGTGTATAAAGCTCTTTGAACCAAAATGGAAAAGGGATTATCTAGCTACAAGGAGATATGATATAGGGGACGAGCATGATGAATGAGAATTTGCTAGAAGGATCCAGACTGGATTGATCTTGATACTTTAACTGTTATCAAATTCATTATTTTTATAGAGGAAAGGATATAGGAGAAATAGACAGTCACACACTTTGTAAGTCAACCCGTCTCCTTCAGGTTTCTTTTTAGAAGCAGACTGGAAAGATGATTAAAAATAGGACTTTTTCTTTCTTTTGTTAAAGAGTGCCATGCCATTTTCAGTCCACATGAGAGACAGTTCTTCAGCGACAGTGTGGCCACTGCTGTCTTGTGGATCCTGCAAAAATTTTGCAAGTGCTAGCTGCAAAGATAAATGCCAGTGTTTTGTTTGGTAATAGTTGTGATTGATTTGTATATTCACACTGAAACTTACATCTGCTTTTGTGAGTAAAGGTATTCACAATTTCTATCACACCCCCCTGCCTCACTGATTATATTTAGTTATTGTCTCATTTGGTGAGAGTTTATTTTTATATGAATTTAAGGAAAGACCTCATTGTATCATCACTTGTAAAGACATGATGCGTGTGACTTAGACAAAGAAAGTGCAACCATTTTTGTCCTCTGCTGATTTTAAGCACAGAGAAAGAATCTCAAATTGCAGAATAACTGAGAGGCAAAAAGAAAAGAGAGCAGAAGAGTTTGCAATCATTTCCACTGGGCTTATATTTGACTGTGTTTCTCAGGAGATTTAGCAGAAATTTCAACTGAGCATGCTCTATAGCCATTCAGTAATGGGAACGTGTTTTATGGCATTGTTTTAGGTTTTCCTGAGCTACACTCACTGGTGTGCATACCTAGCAGAATTGACTCAGAGTGCCCTGCATGTATTTCATCATTTAAAACAAACATTTATTTATTTATTACCCTTGCACAAACTGGAGAGGTACGTTTTGTCCCTGTCTTCTCATGAATTACACTCTGGTTATTGGGGCAAAATATTGAAATGACATTAAATGTTAAATGAAAAGACTAATTGCCATATTCAAAAGACCAATTGAGTGTCAGTGGTTGGCACAAGCTATCTCTATTCTAAGTAATGAATAACGATTGCTTGGAACACCATGTATTGAGATGGATCATGAAAGTAAGTTTGGGTTTAGTAAAGAAGTGCCTTGGTTTGCTTTTGAGGTCTGACCATGGTAAGGGAGAGCTGGGTGGAGGTCTGTTTACTCATGTTACATATTTTAGAGTGTCTGGAACTCAATAATTATTTCTTCAACACATATTGAATACCAAGCTTTTAATAGGTACCTGTGAGAGAAATACAAATCATAATTACCTTCATGACTTTGTCAATTTCTGGTCCGATAGAGGCATAGGGAATCCCCAAATGTCATAGCTATATATAATTTAATGGCCTATTACTATGGGGCTTTGTACTTCAAAGCATTTACTACAGTAGTTGTAGTAGTTTTGACAAAGTAGTTGTTAAGTTTTGATAAACTAAATTTCATCTAATTATACATACATCTTTTTATAATTCATTATATTAAAATTAAAATTTATTGTAACAAAACTCTTATGTTTTGATATTTAGGAATATTCTTCAATGCACAGTTTGCTTAGAACATACATGTTTAAGTGCTTCTTGAAATTCTAGGATTGTGCATATGAATTAATTTGGGAGTATTTCTAACATTCAACTGAAATTTCATGAATCGTGACTGCAAATATCAGTATGAATCCCAATATAAAATATTCTGTTTTACTAAAACAGCTTTGCTTATTCTCAATAACTCCATAGCTATTTGAATCTTGTACTATAATTTATTAGAACTTAAGATTTAAGTGTTTCTTTTAGTCAATGTATGTTATTGCTTCTTATTAAAATTTCATTTGAAAAACTATTGGTTTTGCTGCCAAAATTTTTAAAATCATTGGAGTTAAGCATACATTTCTAGGTGGAATTGCCAATCCTTTCTTGGTTTAATTTGCATATTTTGTGTTGCTCTGTTGTTCATTCAACACATATTATTTCTAAAGCTACTGTGTCAGTTATTTGTGTCATCTCCCAGCTCCATTTCAAGCCTTCATTGCTCTCCTTTGTATCCCAGAAGGCTAAAAGCCTGCAAATTACTTTCTAGACTCCCTTGTTGGTAGACTCCTAGTGAGGTTCTGTCAATGAGATGCACTAGTGAGTCTGGAAGACAATAGGAAAATAAAGTGACTTCACCCAGTCCCAGCTTCAAGAGATGTGTCCTACAGTGGCAACAGCTCAGGGTCCATGCTCCTGCTTAAGCAATACTGTTCTCACAGCAGCGATAGTAACACTTCCAATGGGGATTAGTACAAGTGTAAGGAGATTTTAAAAAGTTCATGAAAAGTGGAATTAAAAGTATATTTTGGGACAAAAACATTTTGAAATCTACTCATAGTTTCTTCAGAATATGCATTTTGTGTGAACATTTTTGGAGACCCCTCTTATATGTTCTGGGGTCTTTCCTGCCCAGCTGAGTTGTAGTGCATTGCCAACTGTGACAGCCCAAATACCATTACCTCCATCAGGTCAGCAGTCAGCACAGCTGACCAGCTTTGGCCCATGGGTAGGAGCAGGTTACACCTCTTCTCCTTCAAATCTCACTGGCCCTACTTTCTTACTTTGGTGCCCACAGTTCTCATTTATTTAGAATGAGTTAGAATGAGCTCCCGACATTCTATTCTCCTCTCCTAGAAGTAACATGAGTGTCTCTTTTTTCTATCTGGACATTGACTGATGGGCTAACCATATGGCACTGCAAGACTATGCATTGGGACTATTAGGGTGAGTTAGATTGAAAACCTGACTTCATGGAACTGGAGAGTACATGGAATTATCTAGGTAATACTTCAAATGTTGTTTGCAGGTCATTTTCTATTTGCCTATAAACTTTATGTGGACATTGAAACTTTTTGACCTTTCATTAGTAGAACCTCTCACATTGGTTGAGGTTTAAAGATATTCAATAAAAGCTTTCTAGTTGGATTTATGCAACTATAAAAGAATAGGATAGACTTGATGTCCTCAAAGGGCTTTTTTTTCAGCTTCATAGGGGAGGCAACCCATGGGCCTTTTACATATTCTCTCTTTTCTACTTTCTTTCTTGAATTTGTGATATGTTTAGCCCAATATTGTATTTTTATAGGCTGAAATATTGAGATAAGGAATAAATAAACAGAAAAGCAGAGAGGAGACTAACTCAGGCAAAGTCAAGGTACAATAAATTTTAAATATCTATGTAGGAAACTTCTATCATTGGAAGGACATTTTTGTGGAATGAAGAACCTTTCTTCTAGATTTGAGCAAAATATCAAGATATGAACCTGCCATTTTTTATGTGAACTCATACTCTTTCTTTCTAATGGCTTGTTGCTATGTTTGAGTTATTTCCAATCCTGAGTATAAGCAGAAATGGTTGAATGTGAGTTATTTTTATTTGTCTTGTGGTAGAATTAACATCAATGATGTTGCATATAAAATAAAAATTTGATCACTTTTCACTACTGTGTTGGAGAATTTATTAAAAAGGGTGGAGATCTCAGGTTTTTTATTTTGGTTAGATGGACAGATTCATAAAACATATCAATAGTTATTTCTCATCGTGTGTTTTTTAAAAAAAATTTTTTTATTCATGCATTTGAAAGGCAGAGTTACAGAGAGAAAGACTTAGAGAGACAGAGAAAGAAATCTTCCATCCTCTGGTTCACTCCTCAAATGGCTGCAACAGCCAGGGCTGGGCAAGGCCGAGGCCAGGAGCCAGTAGCTTCTTCCGGGTCTTTCACTTGGGAGCTCCATTGCCTTTCCAGGCACATTGACAGGGAGCCAGATTGGAAGTGGAGTAGCCAGGACACTAACCAGCACTGCAGATGGAGGCTTACCTCCTTACAACATAACACCGGCTGTGGGAATAAATAAATATGTTAAACAAAAGTAATATTGTCACTATTTTCTTCTCCTCATGAACATCTTATACCTACACTCATTTTTACCACACATTCTGTTATTGTTGTTTATTTTACTGTATATTTTGCTTGGTTTAGGCTTAGGCACAAACATTTTGATAAGGAGTCACCTTCCAAAATTGATCCTTTTTTACCTTGGCTTTAACTTTAGTGAAATTTCTTAAGAACAGTAACACTTATTCAGCCAATACAGAGGTGATAATTTAACACTATTGTTAGTATTATTTATTGTATAGGTGACTATTTCCTCTATTTAAAGCATTTAAGTTAGTTACATGCTCTCATTTACAAAGCCCTATCCATAATTCTCCCTTCTGTTGTCGAAGCTTAGAGTCACTGCTGCACAATGTTACACTTCCCTAGGAGACAAGAGAAAACAGGAAGGCTGTTTTCACAAATCTCTAATTGAAGGGCTGAGAGGGGAAGAGATTGAGAGGGGAGGGGTTTGAGGATTTGAAACTGCTGGGGATTTCTCTGGTTAGATCATGACTGCTTGTGTTAGAGACTGTGGGGAGCAACTCGGACTAGACTAAGTTACTGGAATTAAGACTTATTCTATGCATCTGCTCTCCCACAATATGGCGCTGAGAAGGGAGAAACAGCTTCTACACAGCTGCCTCCAGTTCAACCAATAAACTGCAGGACCTGCTCCTGATTGGAGGAGAGCAGCGTACTCGGCGTTGTGGGTAGCAGAGTTGGGATTGGTGGAAAAGGACTATAAAGGAGGAGAGAGACAACATGCACCAGGAACATCTAAAGGGAACATCTATCTGAAGGAACACCTGTGCAGCCCCCGAGAGAGCCGGCCGGCGGTGTGCCGCTCCCCCGCGGAAGTGGGAAAAGTGGCCAGGGGGAACCGCCCTTCCACGGAGGTGGAAGGGACGGTAGCCAACCCGGGAAGAACCAGCAGCAAACCCGGGGAGGGCCGAGCAGACAAAAGAACAGCGCAGGGTCCTGTGTCGTTCCTCCACGAAGAGGGGGAGCGACAAGAGACCCAACTGAAAACGAAGCTGACTGCCTCATTTTCTCCATATTGGATGGCAGAGTAAAAAAACAAATGACTTTAAGGTGTGTAACACGTTATAAGCATTAACGCTTTATTCATGGACTCTGATGATATTTTGAGTAAAGTTAGTACGTGGAATTCCATTTGCTCAACAAAGAAGTCAATGAGTAGTTTAGTTTCTGTGCTTTTAACTTTCTTTTCCCTCCCTTCTAGTAATCCTGGAACACAGTTACAGGTCACATAAAAAATGTACCAGAGGGTTAGCATCTTTAAAACAAAACAAGTGTCCAAGAGAAAGTGTCTCATAAAGTAGTTTTCTTGGTTGCTTAGGAAACTTGCACTGAAGAATAAGTTACACCTCAGTAAATTAAATTCTTGTTTTTTTTTTTAATCTGTAAATAAGTAGATAAATAGGTATTTCTCAAAAGAGTATGCATTTTTCTTTCAACAATAATTGGGTCAACGTTACTATAAATAAAAGCCCAGGAGACTGAGGTATCACTTAAAGGCAGCTTCTTGACCTGCCCAGGGTTTCTAGCCTGGTGCTTCTTGTTGTGCCTTGGTTGTGCTTCTAGCTTGGAGCCCCATATTGCAGTCTGTGTACCATGGCCTCTCACACATTCAGAGATGGAACAATAAGCAGGCAGGGTGGTTTCAGAGGGTTGTCAGGTGGACTGTGCTGTGCTAAGTGAAGTGTGCAGGAAAGGAAGAAAAGAAAAAAAAATAAAACAGCAGCAACAACAACAAAACAATCGCAGCTAAATGCCAGCTCTTCAACCTTTGGAGGGGTGACAACCTCATAAGGCACCAGAGTCCAAGGTGGCCAAACATGACCCTCCTGGGTGAGGGCTGTCTTCCTTTTGCTTGCAGGGATCCGAAGCCAACCTTGATGTGTGAAAAGCCAGAGGTATGCATGTGTGAGTTACAGGCTTCCTCCGTCTGCCCCATTCAGACTAATAATGATATTGCCACTGCTAGGAGGAATGAAGTGCCCCTGGCAGTTGTTTTTGGGTGCTGCACCTCTGTGCATTGAACTGGAACAGCTGCCTCTGAGCACTAACCTGAAACAAAGAGGAAAACAAGAGACTGGTGCTGTGCTGTCTGTATACAGCTCAACTCTATGCCTCTTTGCACTGGGCTCTGCTACTGGGCTACTGAAAAAGGGAAATATGCATCAAAGAGGGTGTGGAACTTTAGTGAACCACTGTCTTGCCCACTTTCATCCCCAATAACTGCAAGGTGTAAGTACAAATAATGACACAGCACAGCAGCACAGCTGTTTGATAGTGATAAAATTAATTTGTGTACTTATTCCCCCCAAAATCATCCATGCAATAATCTTGAGTGAATAAATTAAACAGTAAAGAACCATACACAAAGGTGTTCTCAGTTAATATTAGAAAAATAAGTGTATTTCATATATTATGACTTCGTTTTCTCTTTTATGAAAGGCGGCCAAATAAAAATAAACCCCACTGGTTTAGAGAACTTGAAGCTATCTAAATTTTGTTTTTTAATCTGACACCCTTCTCCCCTAAATACATCATTAGTCTTTAAATGTAAAGTCTTTGTCCCAACTCTAAATAGAAGTTAAAAACAACATTTCACTCCTATAAGCTTTAAATCCTACCTTGTTTCCAATCAGCCTTCCGGAGTGACTATACAAGGTTACACAGACCCGACTGATTTATGAATATAATTTTTGTTTTAATTGAAACAGCAACATTTAGGTTCCACCTTAACAGTGCACCTTAAAAGATTATCTCGGTTATTTCACAGGCACCGAGCCGGCACTAATAGTCCAAGGCAGATATTGAAAAGCAGCACAGGGCCAGGCAGATCTATTAGAAATTCCCATCCACGCGCCTCATACATATTGATTTCTGACACCAAGCAGCAGTGAAAGCCCCCGTGGGAATAATATATTTAGCAGGGTTCGCTGCGAGGAGGTCACAGAGTGCATACAGATTAGCTTCAGAGGACCAAGGCACTAGTGTTGGAGCCAAATGCGAGATTTTATATCATTTTAATCTGAACTTTTATAATCCTTTTAGTTCTTCTTTCTCTGGATGGCAGAGAGAAGGCTCCTTCACATGTATCATGCATCTTTTTCTTTATTCCTCCTATAAATGTGCAAATGTCGTTGTAATGGGGAGGAATGTTCCTTTAGCATAAGCAGCAGTCCCAACCACATTTGCTCTTATGAACGGTGGTCAATTCAGATGAAGACATCTTTATTTAAAGATTTCTTTCCGTGGGGGAGAGAAAATCACACATCTGTATGTATCTCCGGTTATAAGATACAAGCATAAACTTGGTCGTATTAAAGGAATCAATCCTCCCATCCCCCCCTCGCTGACACTGGCGCTTAATTGAGCAGAAGTTGCGTTTATACTGTTACGTCTATGAAAACAAAAATCTAAACATTTTTTTAATTACCTTTCTGATGGGTAGGGAATGCCTGCTCATTATGCAAAGAAGTGTTGTGATTGTATCAGATAGAGGTGTCAGATGAGAGTCAAACACGCATTTTGGAGGCTGGCGAGATGCCAGCAGTGCGGAAGGGAAGGTTAGAGTGGACACACTTTGACAGAAGGGTGAAATACGTTCAGACAACAAAGGGAAATCGGAGGTTTCACTCAACAGACACAAAGGCGTATTGTCTTTCTCCAGGCTGCATTTAAATTTTAGGTGTTCTATAGAAAGTTCCCATGATTACTAATAATCAAGAAAAAAATAACAAGTACATCTGTGAAGTGCCTTTTGAATCAAACTCATTTTCTCTGGCATCCCAAACAAGCATAACAGACTGAAGCAAAAAAAAGAAAAAAAAAACACACACACAAAACAAAAAACAAAACAATGAAAACAATGAAGGAATAAACAGTCAAGATCTATCCTTAAAAAGGTAATAAGAATTGTGGGGAAAAGGTGAATCTGAGTTTGGTTTTTATCAGCAGAGATTCGTTTTACCAGTAAGGGCTAATTAAAGCATGCAATTAAGAACTGGAATTTTCCTTCTCAGATTAACTAAAATATGTCAAATAGATTAGTTTTCCAGGTCTATCTTATATGACATATGTTCACTTTTATTTTACTTTCTAACATCTTTAAACTGACCACAGCCAACAAAAGCCGTTCAGTCTGGAAAAGGAGAAAAAGAGAAATAAAACCTCAAACTCAAATTTAAAAACTTGGGAAATTTTGTGAAAAATTAGCTTTTGGCAAATATCCATAGTCAGAAATGTTTGGCTATGGAGGTGCCTGAACATGAGGCTACAGCATCCACTCAGTTTGCAAAAATCATCTCCCTTCCTGTTTTGGTTTCTTTGTGGAATTGCAAGGGTGCTGGAAGTTAGAAAAAACAATGGTTCTTAAAAACTAGTGAAATTTCAGTGTTCAGAAGCAGCTGGGTGCTGAATAATCTCACTCACTCTGATCACGAAAACACTCCTACTAAAGAAAGCAGGTGAAGAAGATCCAGAGGAAACTCTCAGAGAGGATTATTTGTTAATGAGGTAGCTAGCTATTTGAAGAAACCAAGGAAGTTAGAAGTTCCTGACATTGCCATTGCATATATGTATGTGGTCACTCTCATTAGCTTGGTTTACTTCTAAGTTGCTATATAAGAAAACACAGTGTTTGCTATAATTAGTCATCTGTATAGGTACTGATCGGGGGTACATGACAATAAATCCAAGAAAAGCCCATGGTTGGATTTGACCAGTAAAGTAGCCAGGCATTAACTCATGAATTTGGTCCAGTGCTTCCCTGCTTCTCCCAGGTGGAAGTGACCAGTCAGTCTGATATTATATGATAACACCTTCTATAATAAATGACTAAATACATGACTTCAGGCCTGTGCACTTGCTCTTTTGCTAAGTGAGTTGTCTTTCGCCTTGTGAAGGAGAGATGGGCATCTGCAGACTGGGAGCCTTGAATAAGCCCAGAATAAGGAAGGACACTCTCAGGACCAGATGCAAATCTATCAAGACAGTTAGAAAACTGCAGGAGCAAGCCCCTTTGTCAAAAACTGTGCAAAAATCCCTGCTCAAACCATAGCAAGGAGACCTTGAATATAGAGAGTATCATCTACCTTTCCCACTTGTCAGCACATTTCTTAATTTCCTTGTACATAGATGTTAGTCAATAATATTGGTTGAGTTGAATAAATTATATTAGATGGAAGTTATACCTGAGGGACAGAGACCAACAATAATGATCAGAAAGCAAACAAAATAAAAAATAGCAAATCACTCATTCAGCAGTTCTGTCTTAAAGGTGCCCACATTCAGCAGGACTGCTACCTTCTGAGCTGACCCTGGGTCTGTGTCAGGATGATCTGAGGCAGATGAATGCCTGCTGGGGGAGGGGCAAATTGACCCTCAAAAACACAAGCGGAGGAAAGTACAGAGCAAGGAATTGCAAGCCTTGGTGGTTGATCCCTTGAATTTGATTAGAATTCCGCTGCCCAAATGCCAGTTAACAATTTACTTTCCATATTTCACCAGTGACATATCTCTTTGTCGTATAATCCTATCTGGCACCAACTCTGCTATCTGTATGTCCTAATGAAACTTTCAAAACTGAGTGCTATATTTCTTCCAATGGCAGCTCTGAAGTTGTTTTAATAGAATTACTTATGGCAGAGGGGGCTTGAGTGGGGATGTTACCTATTAAATTTCTAAAAACAGCAAAAGAATCAACTGAAAAGACTAAAGCTACAAACCTTTGACTATCCTCTTTCTACCAGATAAGTCAAACTTCCTCCTCTTTTACAGCCAGCATTACGTCCCTTCTTTTGTCAGGTCAATGTTTCATAAATGCTGCTGAGACTCTGCCAGCAGGGGAGGGGCATAGGACAGGAGCAGGGGTTGTGAAGCTGGCTTGGTTTCCTACCAGCATGCAACCCTTGGCCAGACCAGAGGCTTCATCCTGCTGTCCATCATTCCTGGCATCTGCTTGGTGACTCAGAAACTGTCACTGGGCTCTCTGGAATCATTTTCCCATGATGAGAAAAATCAGTGTTTAGTCAGTGAATGTCCTATACACTCTTGGAATTCTGAAGGAATAGGCACCCTTGGTTTAATTATTTGTATGAAATATTCACTGAAGTCAAAACAAACTGAGGGATGCAATTTTTTGGATGCTTTATAGAAAATGTAATACTTGATCCCCACACAATTAAGAGCATATAAAAATGAAATAGAAATTAAGTGACTGATGGGATTATTCTTAAAATTAATTTGGATTTTCAGCCTTCCTAGCTGGACTCAATATTTCCTTTCTCTCCATGAAGAGCTTAAAAAATAATGGGCAATGTATGTGAGGAAATAAAATGTGAAGGTATTATAAACCAAGAGCATAACTATGTGTGTGTGGTCTACAAATCCAAATTCTGACAATGTCCACAGTGTAAGAGTAAGATTCTGAGAGAGAATATACCGATGCCTTTGTGAGCAAGAAACAGGGAAAAAGTCCCTTTTAGTTGGGGGCAAAAACATGCATTTACTTTCAGTAGAAGTAGACACACTTAAATCCCTGCTGAGCGCCAGGGAGGGGTTGGATGAGCTGTCTAGAAAGCATTTTCTCTCTCTTTATAATGTTAGAAATCCTCGGACTGCATTGTGCATTGCAATGCAAGGATTCTGCAGTGTAAGAGCACATCAGGGCATTGAGAAAGGCTTAATGTGTTCTCATTAGAGGAGGAAGGGGTGAGGGGAGGGGGAGGCGCCTTGGGGGATGGAGCTGAGCTCGACCACTCTGGGAAGCATTACAGTTTTGTGCCTTCTCACTTCAACTCCCTCAATCCCCTAGCTTTACATAGCTCTTTCACAGACAGTTCAGCAAAATGCCTCCCAAGCCTCATGTAAAGAGAGCTGTGTTGTACATCGCTGCTTGCAGTTTAACAGTTTGTTTGCTTGGGCCCTTTAAAATATCTTCTTCCTTCCTGGGCTGCCTCAAGGAACCCTTCTTTTCACTTTCCCTCCTAATCAGAGGAAAACCAAAAAGGAAAAGAGGGCAATCTGATGAGTGAAAGCAAATCTGGATGCTTTCAGAGTTATTAAGCTGCAGAGGACTGCCCGAATGGGAAGTCCAGCAGGAGCAGCAGAGGGGACTTTATAACTGAGATTTTTCATAGCGGGTTTGATAACTGTAATCTACCAGACCCATTTCCTTTTTTCCTCCCTCAGGTTGTTTCTTTTTTTTATTAGCAGAAACCAAAAATAGGCTTATTTTTTTCCCCAGGAATATTTTAGATATGGTTTGTGAATTTTAAGCAAGGGAAGTTATCTATGGGGCACAACTGACACTTAGCAGTGGCTCAGCTTTCGATGAGCAAGATAATGTACTCCTTCCCTCCCACCCCAAAGCTAAGAACAAACTAAAATCCCTTAGGTACAAAATGTTGAAAATAACTGGTGACCCCTTGTGTTCATTCACTACTGTGCTTTCCCAAAGCCCCATAAAAGTCTGTGCTTTTGAAATGGCTAACTTGTTCACTTTAGTGACGTAGGTTTCCCAGAATAGGTTAATAACCAATGAGAAATGTAAAGCCCACTCCAAGTTACTTGTTCCTTTAATTTTGAAACCCTAACCCACTCTAAAAACTTCCTCCTTTGAAATCATTACAGGGCTATAGATAATAGATATTCTCATGTAGACAGCCTCCAAACCAGCTACATCTCTATGATCCTAGTGAAGTTGGAGCATCTACTCTCTAACCTAAAGGTTTTGTTTTGATACCCTCCATATGTATACACTCATAGAAATCAAATTCAATATTACCCCATAGTGGAAAAAGTAAATAGTTTTCAGCATTTATTTATTACAAAAGATTTGACACAAACTTATCAGTCAATACATGTTTCATATTCAATACCCAGACATTTTTTTTTCTTAACTTGTAATCACTCTAACCTTGTAGTTTGGTTAGAAACTAAGAAAGACACTTTTTAGTTGGTAGGTGGTGGAGGCTGGCAGTTCAGCCCAAACTGAATGATGGACTACTGAAAATTGTCAGATGCAATTTTATCCTTATTACACATGGACAACTGACCAATGAGTTATTGATGAGATTGGGAAAGAATAGAAACATTTTGTAATATCAATTAGACATGAGTCTTCATGTCTCCTATCTATGGACCATCAAAATATAATGTGTAAGCTTTCTGAAGGATGACCATTTGGTGTATCTTATTAAAATAGTAAAGTGAGTCCCTTTACGTAAGTGAGGTAGTGACTCCTTTAAAGAAAGTCAGTGCCCCTTTATGTAGCTTCAGTGTAACAGATATGAAGCCATACATTTAGTTGTTATTGAACTGACAAATATGTTTGGGTTATATTACATAACTATTATGCATACCTTTTAAATTTTCATAATTAAGTATTGCTATAGATTGAACATGTTAAATAGGAAAATATTTGATATATTTGCATAGGCTGGATATCGTTGTTTTGCCAAATAAAATGTTGCATAACTTTGCACATTTGATTTTAGTTGAGTATAAAATTTAAATTCAATTTTCTTTCATTCTAATATCATCAAAAAAGTATAACCTAGTTGGATTTTAATTTTCATCATTTGAAATTGATTCCTTTATTCCTTCATTTTCCGAGAAAGTGTCTAGTGATACTAAATACTTTTTAACCCAATTATGTAAACATTTAAACATTTAAAACATTATAAATAGGAAATAGTCCAGGGGCAAATGTTTGGTCTGTTGGTTGACATACTGGTTGGGATGGATTGCATCCCATATCAAAGTGCTAGGTTGGAGTTGTGGCTCTGAGTGCAATTCTAGCTTCCTGCTAATGTATACCTTAGGAAGCAGTAGGTGAGGACTCCAATAGTTGGGTCTCTGCCACCCAACTATTCCAGCTAGCCCCTGACTTTGGCATTTGAGGATGGAAGCTCAGCAACAGATGGAAGCTCTCTCTGTTTCTTTTTTTCTTTGTGACTTTCTTTCTCTTTCTGTAATTCAAAAAGTAAATTTTAAAAACATTAGAAACCTCAAATAGTCTGGACAAGCAGGTGACTAATTAAAGCAATATGTTTATCTTTATTTTGAAAGTTTCAGTGCTGGCTATCAGATTAGGAAAGACTACAAACATTTTGTAACTCTAATTAGACTTGACCTAGCTATTGATCATAGCAATACAATTTCCAGGCTTTCTGTAGGATGACTGTTTTGTGTATCTTATTATTAAAACCACAGATATATTTATTATTTATCAGTTCAATGTTAAAAGGAGAATTTTGCCTTTAATTTCTTTGTAATAGTAATGATTATGGCTGACATTGATTACATATCAGTTTCTATGATAAGTGTTTTATGTATGTTATTCTATTTAGTCTATACATTGTGTAATTTCTAATTATCTTCATTTTAAAACTGAAGAAATTATGGCATTCTTAGATTAGTTAACCAAAGCTATAGTTATAGATGTCATGATTCAAATTATGTTTGTTTAACTTCAAAGTTCTGTGCATTTAGTTATATTGATTCTCTAACAATTGGGAAATTTCATGTATCACCTGTTTTATGCTAGCTATTGGGATGAATTTTGCTTAGGAGATAAACATAATTTATTCATTGATTAAATGAAAGTTTTTAAATAATCTACTTCAGTGGCTAATCCACTCATGTATTTATGCAAAAATACTGAGCACTAATTAGTTAATATCACACCATTCTAGATATCAGCATGCTTCACATCTAATTGAACAGCCTAAGAATTTCCTGTTTCATTGTGTTAGTATGGTACTATGGGTATGGGAGAAAATACTTTAGAACAAAAACCAAAACCAATCAAATAATAAAAAAAGGAGTGTCAAAGAAGTGTAAATGTTATGGAGGAGATAAAATAATGTGACATCATTAAAGTTCTGAGAAGGATGTAATAGGGTGATCAATGAAGAACTGCAGTTGATCGAATTAGAGTAACAATCTGAATGGTGAGGAGCCTGTCTCCAAAGAATCTGGAGAAAGAAGAAATGGGTGCATTAGAGCACTTTCAGTGATAAACAGAGAACTTGTTAGGAACCTCGGAGGCAGAGGTCACAGTGGGTAGACTGTCCTATAACCAAGATAGCAACTGGGCATCTTACTTTATCAGCAACAGGAAGAGTCGAAAGGACCTTGTGCAGGGCAATGCATACACTATATTATTATTAGTTAAGAGAATTGGATTGCTCTTTAGAAAGTGCATTGTGGGCCGGTGCCGCGGCTCAATAGGCTAATCCTCTGTCTGTGGCGCTGGCACACTGGGTTCTAGTCCTGGTCGGGGCGCCGGATTCTTTCCCGGTTGCCCCTCTTCCAGGCCAGCTCTCTGCTGTGGCCCGGGAAGGCAGTGGAGGATGGCCCAAGTGCTTGGGCCCTGCACCCCATGGGAGACCAGGAGAAGCACCTGGCTCCTTCCTTTGGATCAGCGCGGTGCACTGGCCGCAGCGTGCCGGCTGCTGCGGCCATTGGAGGGTGAACCAATGGCAAAGGAAGACCTTTCTCTCTGTTTCTCTCTCTCTCACTGTCCACTCTGCCTGTCAAAAATAAATAAATAAATAAATAGAAAGTGCATTGTTGGGAGTAAACACAATAGTAATTAGAAGTTTGTACACCTACATATGCTTGTGAAATTATATTATATTGGGAATATTTAGTCTAGTGGTTAAGATGCTCTCATCCAGCGTTGGAATGCCCAAGTTTGATAACTGGCTCCAGCTCCTGACTCGAGCTTTGTGTTAATGGGAACCTGGGAAGCAGCAGTGATGGTTCATGTGGTTAGGTTCCTGCTGCCCATGTGGAAGAATTGGATTGAGTTCCTGACTCTCAGCTTTGGCTTGGCCCAGTCCCAACTGTTTTGGGCATGTGGGTAGTGTACCAGCAAATGGGAGTGTTCTCTCTCTCAGTCTATCTGCCTTTCAAATAAATAAAATAAATAAAAAAATAATTTAATATTAATTATATTATATAATGAAGTTATTATATGTTATGTTGTAATCACATAATATAGATGATGAAACTATCCCACAACTATGGCTGTTAGGGCCACAGATTCTGGAGTTAAATAAATAATCTTTACCTTATCAATTTGTAGATGTGTGATCTGATCTTGGAAATATTATTAACCCATGAGTGTTTCTTCATTCCTTTACTTATCTACTTTAAAGATAAATTGTGTGTGTGTGTGTGTGTGTGTGTGAGAGAGAGAGAGAGAGAGAGGTCTTCCACCCGCTGGTTCACTTCCCAAATGGCTGCACTGACTGGAGCTGAGCTGGTCCAAAACCAGGAGCCAGGAGCTTCCTTTAGATCTCCCATGTGGGATTAGGGGCCCAGGACTTGGGCCATCCTCTGCTGCTTTCCTAGGCCAGGCACATTAGCAGGGAGCTGGATTGGAAGTGGAACAGCTGGGACCAATATGGGATGCCAGTGCTGCAGGCCTATGCTAAAGCGCCAGCCCTGGATTCATCCATTTCTTGAGCTCTCTGAGTTATACAGGCCTCTTTTGAGTGCCCTGTGCTGATCTATACTGGAAAATTCTTTTATTATACTAGGCTCCTCAGTTCTATCTCTTTGTAGATACGTTTATTCAAGTTCTGCATTCAATATCCAGTCAGAGGCATTTCTATGGAGGCTTATAATATGTTTAAAATTCTGGTGGCCAGATTCCCTTGTAACCCCAGAAATGGCTGTGTGGCACTGCTGTTCCATGGTGCCTGGAGCAGGCTGAGTACTCTGCCTGAGCTGCATTGTTTGGTGGCCTCTGCGTGCTTTGTGTAGTAGGAAGGGGTTTAGTCTTGTAATGGAGCTGGAGGTAGGGCAGAATACCTCCCGAGCAAGTTAAAACAAACCTGCCTTTGGCAGGTACTATTTAAAGTCCATGACCAAGGGATGCTTTCTAACTTTTTCATGTCACAACATTACAGGAAACAATCATATTTATAAAGCATAGAGAGAAAAATGGACATAGTGGTCTGAGGCCTGTGGTGACTCATGCTGGGGCTCTGACCAAGCAGAGCTCTTCCCAGCACCTGAAAGCTGAAAGGCTCATCATGTAACCCATTCACAACTCACCTGTGTATCCC
Source organism: Oryctolagus cuniculus (assembly GCF_051225735.1). Taxonomy (NCBI): domain Eukaryota; kingdom Metazoa; phylum Chordata; class Mammalia; order Lagomorpha; family Leporidae; genus Oryctolagus; species Oryctolagus cuniculus. The sequence continues at coordinate 90,479,646 of NC_142874.1, forward strand.
AGCAGAAGGGGTGGCAAATTCTGACCCTGAGGATAAAAATCCAAATCTCCTGGAATTTGATCTTCGTGGACCCTTCCAGGTTAACAGACTGTTCATTTCTTTAGGCATTTGAAGTTCAGCATTTTGATCACCTCTGGGCCTTTGCTTTGCTCCTTTAATTTTCTTTATTAGCTTTCCTCTCACCCTTTTTTTCTGAGCTGGCTCCTACCAGCCTTTATATCTCTGTTCAGGCCACACCCCTCTTTCCAGCAAGTATCATGGAAGTCCTCACTCTGACATGAACAAGCTATCTGGGGTTCTTAATTTTATACTGAGCAATATGTACATTTGTCATTACTCTTATGCTATCTTATAATACCTGGATCCCTAGTAAGTAAATTCATTCTTGATTGGAGAATCTTATTCATTTTGGAACCCCCCCCAAAAAAAAAATTAATACAGTTGTTAGTACATAGCAGTGCTCAAATGATATTTGTTAGGTGGAAACTTGTGTCTTGACTCTTTTTTTCAGTTTTACTACTCACGTTTCTTAGTGGATGAACACAGCAATTTTCCATAAAAGCATTCTCAGTCCATGTAAACTACCTTTTACCTTTCTTCTTATTATAAATAATAAGAAAAGAAGCAGAGGGGTTAAAGATGTGCTGTAGAATACATAGAAGGCAGAATGAGTCCTACGCTCCAGACATAATGCATTAAAATCCAGCAAAATGGGAAAACTGCCCCAAAACCTCAGGCTTTTTCTAAGATTTGTATTTATTTATTTGAAAGGCAGAATTACAGAGAAAGGGAGAAGCGCAGCAAAACAGAGATCTCCTGTCCCCTGGTTCATTCCCCAAATAACTGCAACAGCTAGGGCTGGGTCCTGTCCAAGTTAGGAGCCTGAAATTCCACCTGGGCCTCCCATGTAGATGACAGAGCCCCACGTACTTGGGCCATCTTCCACTGCTTTCCCTGGTGGTTTAGCAGTGAGCTTGATTGGAAGTGGAGCACCTGGGACTCAAATGCACACTTACATGGGGTGCCAGAGTTGTGGGTGGTAGCTTAAACTGTTGTGCCATAATGCAGACCCCAAACCTTAGTTTTTATACTTTCCCCCCACACAGAAAAGTTATAAACTATCTTATCAAATTACCTTAAAGCACACTTTTATATGGGGCAATAGAAAGAAATTAAGGAGTATTTCCATATAGTTTTAAACCATTGTCATTTAACTCTCAATATATTTTTAATGTAACTAATTTTTTTGTTTTAAAGATTTATTTATTTATTTGAAAGGCAGAGATACAAAGAGTCGAGGCAGAGAGAAAGAGAAAGAGAGGTCTTCCATCCACTGGTTAAATCTCCAGATGGCCACAATGGTCAGAGCTGCACCGATTTGAAGCCAGGAGCCTTCTCTAGGTCTCACATTTGGGAGCCGGGACCCAAGGATTTGGGCCATCTTCTACTGCTTTCCCAGGCCATAGCAGGGAGCTGGATCAGAAGCGGAATAGCCAGGACTAGAACCAGAGCCCATATGGGATGCCCGCACTACAGGTGGCAGCTTTACTTGGTACGCCACAACATCTACCCTGATTACCCCAATATACAGTTTTACTTGTAGCCCAGGCTTGGAACACTTACAGAATTAACATTTCAGACATAGGAAATTAGTAATCTTACATTAACCTTAGTGCTGAGCAGGCAACAGTGACATGAGTAGAATTTGTAATTAAAAAAAAAATTGACTTAGAAATACTGAATTAGACATTATTATTTTTCATTTATAACAAATAAAATACATAATAAATTAATGTTGCTGGTTTAAAATGGATCTGAATCTTTAAAAAAGAGAGATAGAGAAGGAAAGAGGGGCCAGCTTTGTGGTGCAATGGGTTAAAGCCCTGGCTTGCAGCACCGGCATCCCATGTGGGCAGCAGTTGAATCCCGGCTGCTCCACTTCAGGTCCTGCTCCCTACTGATGCACCTAGGAGACCAGCAGAGGATGGCTCAAATGCTTGGATCCCAAAGGAGGCCCAAAGGAGGCTCCTGGCTCCTGGCTTCACATCATCTCAGCTCTGGCTGTTTTGGCCATTTGGGGAGTGAACCAGCAGATGGAGGACCTCTTTCTCTATCTCTTCAAATAAATAAATAAATAAATAAGAAAAGGAAACTAATTGCAAAATCTAAACCAAAAATAAATAAAATGGACTGTACAAAATTGTAGTGAAAATATTTATAATTTGACCTTGGGGCCAACAGATGTCTATCTAAGAGACATATATATTTCATAGTCTATATCTTTTACTTAGTGCTCTGCTTAATGGGTGAAAATTTTTCAAATAATTTCCATTTAACAGACAATTAAAACTCAGAAAGTACAGACATTTTAATTTTTTGCATTTTTTTTGCATTCTTCAATTAAAAGCAATCACATACATACAATCAACTTGTTAGAGAATAAATCTTATTGGAACGATAAAGCAATTAACACTCATTGAGCAAAGACATGAAAGTGACTTCATTTGGTGTGGGTATATAACAAGAAAACATGAACCAAACTTGGTGAATAATTCTCTAGTTATCAGTATCTACCTTCCTGTGAGTAACTATGCAATGCATTCCAGTTACTTATTTTAAAATGAAGTAAATATATTCATCAAATACTCATGTATTTGCTTTAGTCTTCTACTTGCATGTGCTTATAAATAAGTTGGCTTCTCTTTTTCACACTCCATGTTCAGTCCCTCAGAGAATTTAATCAGATTAACTTGAAAAAATTATGTAGAATCTGACTGGTTTTTACTACCTGCTTCTACCATCCTTAGTGAACCCACTGTCACCTCCAGCCTGGAACACTGCAGTAGCCCCTAACTCTCTCCCTTGGCATCACCTTCCTTTCTTTAGCTACAGACATAGCTTCGGAGCTAGGGGAGATCCTTCCTAAAGCAGAAGGCCTTTCCTTTGTTTCCCAGCCCAGGCCTCCCTTCTTGTTCAGGGTGAAATTCAAAATGTTTGCAACCATCTGTCAAGCCTGTATGATCTATCTCTCACCTAACACCTTCCTGAACTCACCTTCCTCTGCTTTCCTCCTTGCTCATGTTATGGTCACACTGGTCTCCTCTTTATTTACAGACAGTACAAGATGCATTTCAACCTCATTGTCTCCTGATTTGCACATACTGCTCCCTTTTGTAGAAAAAAGGCCATCTTCCTCACCTCCTGCCAGTATGCCCAAATATCTCCTTCTCAGGAAAGCATTTTTCAAGGATCTCACCTCCATGTACACATATCACCACCTCAGCCAGCGGTGGTTGGTCCCATTCCCTGCTGTCTTTTGCTGTATGGTACATAGCATGATCTAATCTACTATATTATTTCCTTTACTTACTCATCTTGTGAATTTACTTATTGTTCTTTTGAAAGTGTGTTTTGTGGAGTTTTCTTTGAGTTGTTTCAATGCAATTCTTTAGCAATTAATATTTTTAAAAACTGCTTATTTTAAGTGAACGTTTATTGTTGATAATGTTTATATAAATATGTGTTTGTTACAGCTTCATTAGGTTATTAGAAATTTCACTGATGACTCCTAAAATATTTTTTTTCAGAAAACCCTGAAATGTAGGGCTCTTGATTTCCTGATCTACTGCTGGAATTTTCTTTTTTCTTGGATCTAGGAAAAAAGAAATTGGCACACTTTCTTCCCTGCTGCTGCCATGTTAAAGCTGCTCACCTCACAAGCTCCTGCAGATGAAAGTGTAATTGTGTGGAAGGTGAATTGATTGCAATTAACCTCAGGACTTACCCTCCGGGCTGGGGTATTCTACTTCCTTTTCTAGGAATGTGCCACCAGGGCCATAATACATAGCTGATGAACACATATATCATACAGCAAAACACATATATTATGGGATAAAGTACATAAATCATGTAGAAAAACATGCATTATACTGAGATGATCAAATTATAAATGAAGCACATAAATCATAAGATTACACTGTTGAATTGTATCAGGAAACATAAATTATAAAGTGAAATCCCAGGGTCACTGGCGGGTTCAGCGAATAATGAAATGAGCTCCTATAACTTAAGGAAAAGTGGAATATCTCAGTGAAATCCATGGTGCCTTAGGTTGAATATTCCAGTTAATCCAATTTTTTCTCCTATACCTTTTATACCCAAGGGCTCAAGGTTGCACAATATGGGGGAGGGAGAATAAATAAACAAAAACTGTAAGTTTGATTGGTGATGTACTATAAGGACAATAAAAAGCAGAAGCTTTCTACAATAATGAACACTTGCAGGTAAGTTTGCAAGTCAACGTTGGAAGAGGAGGGCAATTCAAAAGTCCGCTATAAACATCATAAGGGCGAAGTCTCATTCTAAAGTAAGTATGCTTTGAATCTCAAAGAGAAAACCCTCAAAGAAGAAAAGAGACAAAGATTGGCTTGCTCTGAATGTAGACAAACAATTGAAATTTGGCCTGATATGTTGCATTAGATAATGAGCAGAAACTTTTGTTTTACATTATGCATGGGGAAAGGCTTTGATTATTTTTCTTTGGGCGTAGTTTTTTCACATTTGACTAACTTCTGCCCCTTCTCTGTACCTTTGTTCAACTCATCTATTTTTTTAAAAATGTTTTTAAAGATTTATTTTATTTATCGAAAGGCAGGGTGAGAGAGAGAGAAACAGAAAGAGAGAAAGGTCTTCCATCTGTTGTTTCACTCCCTAAATGGCTACAACTGCGCCGGCTGGGTCAGGCCAAAGCCAGGAGCCAGGAGCATCTTTGGAAATTCTTCTGGGTCTCCTACATGGGTGCAGGGGCCCAAGTACTTGAGCCATTTTCCACTGCTTTCTCCAGCACATTAGCAGGGAGCTGGATCAGAGGTAGTGCAGGTGGGGTTTGAACAGGTGCCCAGATGGGATGTCAATATGCAGGCGATGGCTTAACCCGCTATACCAAAACACTGGCTCCTGTTCAACTCATTTATTGATGAGATCAAAGAAAAACAAAACGTAGAAGATAATTTAACCTGCTTTTGCTTTTCAAAATAAGCTTACTAGATGATTAAAAAGTCACCCTACAGCAGTTCAGGAGAAGCTCAGGCCAAGACAGGTTCTCACACACAATACAGAAGAGTGATTCTAGTTAGAAGAATCTTGTGAACTTTCTGAATGCAGCATGTGTCTGTCTGAATTATGCCCTCACTAAAGCAAAAGGCTGGAATTCACGTCTATCCCCAGCACTTGTGAGTTAAGAGTATGGTCAAAACTTGGTGTACTGAGGGATTCCTTAGTCATAAACAAAGTGTTTGACCATGCTGTTCTTCAGGGCGATAGAGAGCCAGAGCTAACTGAATTTATACAGTGGGAATTGATAGTTTATTGCTGACCCTGGAGGGGTAGGGGCACTGACTCACATCCTATTTCTGGCTCTCCTGGCATTTGTTACTGCAGATAAAGGTAGATTGTGTCAAGATGTGCTGCTGGTCCTATAATACAATTGTGTCAAAAGACAAGTGCTAAATTCTATTTGATGGGAAGCCATAAATTGGCAACCCCAAATGCCCTCTGCCTTTCTAAACATCATATTTCAATTTCTTATGGTTACTCATATTTAATACTGGTTAACATGCTGGTAAGGATGTTAAAAGATATACCCTGTGAATTGTGCATAAGTAATTGTGGAAGAAAATACAGTGCTAAAGACACAGAACTCCTTTGTTTTAAATAGCATCAAGTATAGAACAACAGCAATAAAATATTTAATCCATAAATAATGTTTTGTTTATTATTTGTAAATTCAGTTTTGGCTTGCTAACCAAAACAGGTTCATCCCCAAAATATCTGTAAATGGTTAAATCTGCTCAATATAAGTATAATCACTTTACTCTATGATCTATGTGTTTCATTAGTTGAGGTACACATTTTGCTATAATAAATGTGCTTCAGTAAATGATCTATGCATTTCTTTCTGAAATGTATGTGTTTCACCAGGAAAGGTATGTGTTCATCAACTATGAATAATGCTCCTGACGGCACCACATTATATTACTTGGCTGGTATCAGCACAGCATTACACATCCATTCCCTCATGACCATGAGCAGTGCGTCGGCAGGAAGGCACGCATCAGATCCTGTCACTCTCAGGTGGTGATGCACATGTGTGAGAACTCTGCAGTCTTGGGACACACGAATGGGAGCCAGGGGGATGGAATCATTCTGTAGGTTAATATATTTGTTAAATGAACAGGAAAGAAGGGATTTTTTTCTAGTCCCAACCCCTTATAACCTAGAGGAAGAAAAATAGCACAACGAAACACGGGTGAAATCTCATTGTTACTCAGAAGCAAATCCTCTTACATTTACTTCAGTTGGGTGTTGTTTGGGATAAATAATGGAATCATAAAATATCAAGTTAAATATTAAGAACATTTAAACACATCTATGTAACTTATATACTAAAACATTACCAAGTTTTCAATTCCAGTGAACTGGTATCCATAAGGTGGAAGTCAAATATCTAGACAAGGTGGAATGAATTACTTACTTAAAAAGTTAAATAAATTATTCCTTCAGTAAAAGTTTGCGTTGACTGGCCATCATTAAAGGATTCCTTTTAGCCTACAATTTAAAAGTAAAAGAGATGATTTTCTTAGGTATTATGAAACACGTGATGATTTATGTATCGATGTATTAGGTTCAAACACACAGGTTCCCAGTTGAACCTATGACCAATTCTATCTGGATGCAATAGCTAACAACCATTTATCTGTAGAATTTTAAGAAAACATTAACATATGTATGACTTTCTTATGCCCATCTGTCAATATTTTCAAATTGGATTGGTTGTTAACTATGACTGGTAATTTCAGAATTGTACCCTCTACACCTTTCTTAATCTTCACACAGAGCCTGGGATTCCATGTACAGAGTATTTGCTTATATTGCCATGAACAGACGGAATGAATTATAATCTGATCTTCATGTTAATGTGTTAATTATGACAGAATAACTTATTTTTCATGGATTAAAACTAATGCTTTGTATATGAACTTTCCATTTTTAAAATCATTTTTAATAAATATGGAATGCTGTTTTACATATGACATCAAATGATTCATTATACATGTCTCCATTTAGTGACCTAATTTTCTCGCTGCTTTACATCTATCATTGTGGATATTTCTTTCATTTATTCTTGCCCTTTACATTTTTATTTACTGTAATGACTGAAACCTGGGGATTAATTTTTTATCATGTGAATCAGGCATTTCTATAGATCTTATCAACTAGCAAGTAATTCATCTTATATTTGAGACCTCTACATAGGAGTAGTCTACATTAAATGGTTCTGAAATAATAAACTTTGTGCTTTTACAGAAATTGCTATAATGTTTCTAAAGTAGAATGTGTTGGTGATACCCTCGTTCACACTTCTTAAAGAATGTAAACAATACATATGAAAAAGAGAAGCTTCTGGACAAAATCAATCTTTCTGATAAAATTAGTGCAGTACTGAAAGTGGTTGAATTCTATCTATGTGTAAAACTAGGTCAGCCACTAATATTTCAGAAAAGCCAAAAGCCATTAAAGAAATAAAAAAAATTGGTTCACATGAAGGGATCAGACACAGTCCATTTCTTTAATTCATGTACCACTAAGTATTTTTTAGTGATATTGTGAATTAAATGAGTACTAGTAATACTGTAATAACTTTGCCTGATATTTTGAATATCATAAGTAGGTAAATTCTTTATGCTAGCCTATACATTGTTGCTTACACAGGAGAAATTTGCATTCAATATGTTTTAGAAGTATAGATTGAGTTTACCTATTTATTAACAAGCCAGATTCATATCTTCAATTGCGTGTTTACTACAGCTAAGGATATATTTTCCTTGAACTCAAATTAGTTATATGAAATAGTATATAATAGTTCCTTGAGATTGGAAGTTGGCTTAGTGATAAACATTAAGCCAATTTGATTCTACTCTGTATATGATTGTGTATTTAATAAAAATTGCTTTGGTAAAGATTCTAAAAGATCCATGCTGATAATTATCCTGAACTGAAAGTGTTTGATTTTGTGAATAATGAAAATCATAACTGCTCACACTTTAAAAATATACTATTTTATTCATAGATTTCCTTCACTACACTTTTCTGAAGATGTGAATCCCTGATATATAATGCTTAACAGTTATTTAAAGAATATTTTTTTCTTTTTCTTTTAGTTCATATTCACTCTGATTAGTTTGTTTTACTAGACCTATGAGGACCTATGTAATGTTTACTGAAACCCAACTGTGATATGAATTGGTGCCCTCTGAACAACTCAGGCATTGTCTGCAACCTGGATGTTTTCAGCTGTGGATACCATTATATTTTTCCTACAGCCTCTACAGTACTTCAAGGGCTATGTGGTATGCTATATAAAATAAAATCTCTAAACAGTCTCAGATAAAAAAAATTAGATGAATGTTAAAAAAAAACTTGAATATTCCTACAAGAATTTGTGCAGATGCTAATCCATTTAAAAATAGAATTAAAATCAGGTTATATTAGGCCAAACACACCTTAAATTGCTAAAGAGTTTCACAGTGACATTTTGGTCATCAGCTGCAGCCATTATCTGGGGATAAATCAATTTGCAGCAGCTGTGGACAGCTATTTGAGTGTGGAGCAGAGCAGCTTAACTGTAGAAGCATGTTAAAAGTTAAAAGGCCAGTGTCCTGCTGACTACACATAAGGAATTTTTTTTAAGGCAAAGCCATAACACAACACTGCCTAGCTAGGCAGGTATGAAGCACTCTTGTTAATTCATCCTACCTCATAGCTGATTTGGTATGCTTTCTTTTCTATCTCCCTTGTTAAGGATAGTGCATATTATAGAAACTTGTCTAAACCCATTTTTTTTCTTTTGGCAAATAATTCTCTTTAGAGATTCAGTTAGTGCTTCTGGCAATGGCAGAACTAGCACTTTTATGGTCTTTTAATCTGTGAAAAAGATTGTCCTTGGTTTCTTTAAAAGGTCAATATCAGGTAAGAGTTTTCTTCCAACTGTAAGCACAATGGTGCTGTACTAGATATGGAGTCTTGCATGATATTGAAATAAAGAAGGTGCACAACTTGCCACTGTTATTTGTAACCTAGAATTTATATTTCTGAGCTTATTTTTCTTATAAGACACAATAGTTTGTTTTTCAAGTTTGATACCTAGATTTAAGGATAAAAACATTTACACTTTCGGGTTTAAGTTCTTATGTTAAACAGATGATAGACAAAGAAGAAAGGAATGGTCTTTACAGAAAAAAATGGCTTTCTAAATTAAATTGGAAGTTACATTTACAGATTCAAGAATATATCAATTGCGGGCCGGCGCCGCGGCTCACTAGGCTAATCCTCCGCCTAGCGGCGCCAGCACACCGGGTTCTAGTCCCTGTCGGGGCGCTGCATTCTGTCCCGGTTGCCCCTCTTCCAGGCCAGCTCTCTGCTGTGGCCAGGGAGTGCAGTGGAGGATGGCCCAGGTGCTTGGGCCCTGCACCCCATGGGAGACCAGGAAAAGCACCTGGCTCCTGGCTCCCGGCTTCGGATCAGTGCGGTGCGCCAGCTGCAGCACACTGGCCGCAGCGGCCATTGGAGGGTGAACCAACGGCAAAGGAAGACCTTTCTCTCTGTCTCTCTCTCTCACTGTCCTCTCTGCCTGTCAAAAAAAAAAAAAAGTATATCAATTGCAATTTATTTAATAATTTGCTTTCTTTACAATGTAGTATCCAGTACAACTTCAAATATTTGAGCCAATGTCCAAAAATAGCTAATATTCTGTTTGGATGGTCTAATCTAATATGGACCAGTTATTGCTGAAATCAGAACAATAAATTCTGTAAAGGTGCAGAGAATATTCCTTGCAAGTGAATCATTGTCACTGAAGACCTGGCATTGTTGTGGTTTGAAGGCTGGATTGGAATCTCTTCAACAGTCATCACTCATGGAAAAATGCTATGTGAAATATCTGGCTCATTTTTACTGCCCCACTCACTTGTTAAATGTGATAACACTGATGGTAATAAAATAGTATTGTCATTTTTTTGAAAACAAGAAAATTTGCTTATGTGGGTTAAATAAGTTTGTATGAAATTGTGATTTAACTGATGCTATATATCAATGTTAAATAAAAAATAGAAAATATAGATATACCATAATAGCTTCAGTTTCTATTCAGTTGGTCATATGTTAGATTTTCAAAATATTGAGTTAGTGTAAATTCTTTTCACATAGGATATTTATTATTTCTTCATAATTATTTTTATGGAAATATATCAGGATTTGAGAAATTCTGGAACTAAGTGCTATTTTCCTTAAATTACAGGCAAAAAAATGAAGAACATAAATACATCTTTTGGAAGTGTGAGTGAGGTATTTTAGGTTGTCAAATGTATAACTTTATTTAATAATAACAAGCAGAAAGACTAGTGTCAATTAAAATGACCGGAGAATAAGCATGATTCTTAACTGAAGGTTCTCTTTTCAAAACCATGGAAGTAACATTGCTGTGGTAAAATTCTGAAAAATTCTTGGGGAAACCATGGCCTTAAATTCTATTTGGAGGACAGAAGAAAAATCCCATTTAGGGCCCTATTAGTATTTGTTCTTCAAATTAAGAATGAACATTAATGATAATTAAAATTCCATCAGCACCTAACCCGTTGTATGAAGTCATTGTGGAGCTAAGATTATCATGCATGTTTAATTGACATTCCAATTCTACAGATGAGGAAAAGGAGTCTCTAAAGATTAAGTGCCTTAGCCATGGTCACATAGCAAATAAGTAATATTTTGGACAATGTTAATTGCTTTCCAATTTCCATTCTTTGTTTTTAACATTTTGCAGTAGAGAGCCTAAGTTTAAATTAGACACATGATTCAGGGCTGGTCATGTACCATGCTTCCTACCTTTTCCTGCAGTTAGTTATAGCCATGATATTAAATTTTTACCAATAGTTTGAACTAACCTATATTGTCCTGATTTTTATCTTTAATGAGACTGGACCCTACTTGGCCACTTTCACTGTCTGAAAGCTGTGTCCTGAATGTCCCAAAGGGACATGATGCAAGGATCCTGAGATCTCAATATGTCAAACTGTAATGCCACTTCAGGACAGCTTACTCAAATTTTTATGGGAGAAATGAATAAACTGCTTAAACTGCCTCTGTTTTATACTACATATTTAGGATGCTTTCTTTCTGGCTGTTTTCATTAATGTAAAAGGTTTTTCAGCCAACATAGTGTGGAGTTGAGTTTCAAACCCAACTCAGTTTGTCTATAGAGAAAAAGCTCTTAAACACTACAATATTTTCAATTTAAATTATTATTTGTTAGGTTTATCAAGCTTATTTTTGACTTATGAATTTTTCCCATTTACTAATTTGTACCCTGAGAACTGATAGATCTAGTAATTTGGCAAAGAATAACAAATAAAGGAAAAATAGGATAGAAAAAAACTGTACTAAAATTTATTCCAAGTGAATATTCTTCAAAATCTCCACTTGATAGGAATAGGCAAAACACAACAAGCATACCTTACCTTTTCCATCACCTTTAATTCATTTCTTCAGCTTATACATTTAACTTCATCCACTTGTTCTCTTATATATATATTTCATGATTTATTATTTCTCAAAGATTTTGTGTTGGTCCTCTAGCTGTGTCATCAATACGAAATATCTTGAAGATTTCAACCACCTCCAATAATTCATAAATCAATTCTGTGACTACATTTCATTAATTAAAATCAACTGGTTAGTAAAAACAAATAAAAATGATACATTACAAAAAGATACGTGGTGGAGACTTCCAGTTTCTGGTCTGCCATAAAGAATTCAGAAATAGTCACTCCAAATATGGTATCAAGATAGAAGGTGAGCAAACTGAACATCAGCAAGTCTTCTTAAGGCTATCAGAAAACTGAAGTCACAGGGAAAGCTACCACCCCAAAAACTGGAGAAAGAGGGAAATACAGAGAATCACAATGTACTAGCAAGGGAAGCCACTGTAGGGCTGGATCTTGGTTGGAACTGTTAAGTGCAATTGGTTAACTGTCAGAAATCAAGTGTGTACTAGGTTGAGAAACTAAAAAGCAAAAGCTGAAGAAAAAAAGAATAACCGAAACAAAGAAACCCAGCAGGGTACTCAAGAGGGTGGGAGGAGGGGACACACACTTTCGTGAGTTTATTTTTTTTCTTTTGTGAGTTATAACTCCAGGATCCCCCTGGGTTCTTAAGTAAAGATAGGAGATACATTCATTCATCCCTCCAGCAAGGGAAGGAAAAGGTATCCATCGTGAAATAAGCCTAAAAAATGACCCATCCTCAAGGGAAACTGTTTTAGCAGAGCCTCAGTGACCTGGTCTTAATGGAACCTCATTGATAAAGGAAAAGAGAAATACCTACCCTCAGTTCGCTGGAGCCTTCTCTTCCCATGTAAAGGGGAGAAAATGCTGGGATGCACTTTCAGAAATCAAAGCCCCGGGTATAAACTCACTAGAGATTGAGGACTAACCATAGGGTTGTAGAATCTTTCTTCTCTCTACATCTTACCAATCTCTCAGTCAGGTTCCTGTATGTTAACAGGAGATTACAGCAGAAAAGACTTCAAGCCTCAGACCCTTTTAAGGGGAAGTGTTCAGGAAAATCCAAAGGCAAAAGGGGAGATAAAAACAAGGACATAAGAAGAAATTTTAGCTCTTACACAAAACTTCTGGCAAATGAGTACAGCCTGACTTTTAGGTAAATAAAAATAAAATATCATGAAAGACTTAACCTAGATCAGTCCTTTACCCAGTACTTCATATTTGTCTAGACTAAGATATGTTTGAAATTTTGGAAGTATCAGATTGAAAACTTCAAATAACTGATTAAGATGTTAAGAGCTTTAATGGAAAAAGTGAACAATATGCAAAACTGATAGGCATTGTAAGCAGAGAGGTGAACATTTTAAGAAAGAATCAGAAGAAAATCCTAAAATAAAAACGCTGTAAGAGAAAATGAAGAATACCTTTGACACACTTATCAACAGACTTGACATGGCCAAGGGAAAAATGAGATAGCTCAATTATATGTCAACAGAGCTTTCTCAAACTGAGGTGCAGAGTAAACATAAAATTACGGAACAGAATATCCAAAAATTGTAGGACAGTTACAAATGCTTTAATATATGTTAATGGTAATACTGAGGAGAATAAAGAGAGGGACAGAAGAAACATTTGACGTGATAATAATTGAGAACTTGCCAAAGTCGATGATAAGGACCAAATTACAGGTGCTGGAAGCTTCTGAACCTAAGTAGATAAACTCCCCACCCTCACCCCAGTATAAACTTGGCTAGATCACATTCAAAATGAAGAAAAATAAAGCCGAGACAATCTTGAAAGAAGCCAAAGTAAGGCTGGATGGGCAACAAAACATATGAAGAAACAAGAATAAGAATTACATAGGATTTCTCTGCAGAAACCATGTCTGCAATAAGAGAATAAAGTAAGATATTTTCAGGGAAAAATAAACTCACAGAATGACTTAGAATTCAGCAAAATCTGTCCTTCATAGGTGAAATTATAAAGCAAAAGCAACAACAAGCAAAAACTCTTGGGGACCCAATCCTGGAAAGGACACATACCTTTGTGTGTTCTACCTGTAGGAGCACCACCATGCTCTCGAGGTAAAGATTTTATTCCCTTTTTTTTCAGCAAAAGAAAAATTAAATGAAATTTTCACCACTGAGTTTCCTTACATGAAATGTTAAAAGTGGTTCTTTAGAGAGGTGGATAATTATATGGGTTAGAATCTTGGACCTATATAAAGAAAAGAAGTGTGGTAGAAAAGGAATAAATGAAGGATGAAATAGTTTGCTGTTTTTATTCTTAAGGGATCTAACAACTAAAAGTTTATTCAAAATAACAATAACAACAATGTTTTAGAGGATTATAGCTAATATTTGTATAAACTGAATAATAGGAAAATAATAACAGGAAGAAGAAATTTGAAGCAGTTACAAGGGCTCTGGGCTACTCGTGATATATTTTATAGGAAAATGTATATCACAAGTGAAAATGTATAAACTCTAAGGCAATCAATAAAAATGAAAAAAGAGGGGCCTGAGTTGTGGTGCAGTGTGTAAAGCTGCCGCCTGCAGTGCTGGCATTCCATATGGGTGCTGGTTCCTGTCTTGGCTGCTCCACTTCTGATCCAGCTCTCTGCTATGGCCTGGGAAAACAGTAGGAGATGGCCCAAGTCTTTGGACCCCTGTTCTCATGTGGGAGACCCAGAAGAAGCTCCTGGCTCCTGGCTTCGAATTGGCCCAGCTCTGGCCATTGCAGCCATTTGAGGAGTGAACCAGCGGATGGAAAACCTCTCTCTCTTTCTCTCTCTCTCCCTCAGTAATTCCATCATTCAAATAAATAAGTAAATCTTTTAAAATCATAAAAAGAAGACCGGCGCCGCAGCTCACTAGGCTAATCCTCTGCCTGCGGCGCCGGCACACTGGATTCTAGTCCCAGTCAGGGTGCTGGATTCTGTCCCACTGTCCCAGTTGCCCCTCTTCCAGGCCAGCTCTCTGCTATAGCCCAGGAGTGCAGTGGAGGATGGCCCAAGTGCTTGGGCCCTGCACCCCATGGGAGACCAGAAGAAGCACCTGGCTCCTGGCTTATGGATCAGCGGGATTCGCTGGCTGCAGCGTGTCGGCCGCAGCGGCCATTAGAGGGTGAACCAACGGCAAAGGAAGACCTTTCTCTCTGTTTCTCTCCCTCTCACTGTCCACTCTGCCTGTCAAAAAAAAAAAAAAAAAAAAAAAAGAAAGAAAAAATCATAAAAAGAAGTGTAGCTAATATACAAAGAAAATATGAGGAAGAGGAATCATATAAAATGCTTAATTCAAACCACTGAAGGTAGAAAATGAGTAAATCAAATGAAACAAATAACAAGGGTAGTGAATAGAAAATTATTATAATGGTAGATGTTAGTACAACAGTACTATATTGTACTATATATGTTAGTACAACTGTAACTATATTAATTTTAGGTAAAGACTTCAGAACAAAGAAAATGATTAGAGATAATGAAAAGCATTACAAAATGTTAGAGGTCAGTTATCCAAGAAGAAAAAAATAATCTTTAATGAGTAAGTGCTTATTAACAGAACATGAAATACACGAAGCAAAAATTAATATGATAGCTAGGAGAAAAATAAATTTACTATTGTAGATAGAGGATTTAACAGCTATTGATTAGTAATTAATAGATTCAGTACGCAGGGTATCAGAAAGGATACAAACTGCCCAGCACCATCAAACAACTAGATCTAATTGATGTTTATATTTACTTCATTCAAATCAGATGATGCATTCTATTTCTTTTTCTTTTTTTTAACTTTTATTTAATGAATATAAATTTCCAAAGTACAGCTTATGGATTACAATGGCTTTCCCCCCATAACGTCCCTCCCACCTGCAACCCTCTCCTTTCCCTTTCCCTCTCCCCTTCCATTCACATCAAGATTCATTTTCGATTCTCTTTATATACTGAAGATCAGTTTAGCATACATTAAGTAAAGATTTCAACAGTTTTCTCCCACACAGAAACATAAAGTGAAAAATACTGTTTGAGTACTAGTTATAGCATTAAATCTCAATGTACAGCACACTAAGGACAGAGATCCTACATGAGGAGTAAGTGCACAGTGACTCCTGTTGTTGACTTAACACATTGACATTCTTGTTTATGGCCTCAGTAATCACCCTAGGCTCTTGTCATGAGCTGCCAAGGCTATGGAAGCCCCCTGAGTTCACCGACTCTGATCATATTTAGACAAGGCCATGGTCAAAGTGGAAGTTCTCTCCTCCCTTCAGAGAAAGGTACCTCCTTCTTTGATGACCGGTTCTTTCCACTGGGATCTCACTTGCGGAGATCTTTCATTTAGGTTTTTTTTTTCCCCAAGTGTCTTGGCTTTCCATGCCTGAAATACTCTCATGGGCATTTCAGCCGGATCCGCATGCCTTAAGGGCTGATTCTGAGGCCAGAGTGCTGTTTAGGACATCTGCCATTCTATGGGTCTGCTGTGTATCTCACTTCCCATGTTGGATCATTCTCTCCCTTTTTGATTCTATCAGCTAGTATTTGCAGACACTATTCTTGTTTATGTGATCCCTTTGGTTCTTAGTCCTATGATTATGATCAATTGTGAACTGAAATTGATCACTGGGACTAGTGAGATGGCATTGGTACATGCCACCTTGATGGGATTGAATTGGAATCCCCTGGTATGTTTCTAACTCTACCGTTTGAGGTAAGTCAGCTTGAGCATGTCCCAAATTGCACATCTCTTCCCTCTCTTATTCCCACTCTTATATTTATCAGCAATCACTTTTCAGTTAAGTTTCGGTGCTGCGGCTCACTAGGCTAATCCTCTACCTTGCGGTGCCGGAACACCGGGTTCTAGTCCCGGTCGGGGCGCCGGATTCTGTCCCGGTTGCCCCTCTTCCAGGCCAGCTCTCTGCTGTGGCCAGGGAGTGCAGTGGAGGATGGCCCAAGTCCTTGGGCCCTGCACCCCATGGGAGACCAGGAGAAGCACCTGGCTCCTGCCTTCGAATCAGCGTAGTGCGCCGGCCACATCGCGCTGGCCACGGTGGCCATTGGAGGGTGAACCAACAGCAAAGGAAGACCTTTCTCTCTGTCTCTCTCTCTCTCACCATCCATTCTACCTGTCAAAAAAATAAAATAAAATAAAATAAAAAGCTTCATTAAAAAAAACGCATTCTATTTAATATCACATGGAACATTCCAAAACATAGACTTGATTTGAGTTCCCAGTCCTGGCTTCAGGTTAGCCGAGTCTTGGCCATTGTGGGTGTTTGGGAATTTTCATCAAACAGTTGATGGAAAATGTCTGTCTCTCTCTCTCTGCTTTTCAAATAAATACAATAAACAAATAAGTTATTTAGGGAGAAAACTTTTGTTTGTTAGCCAATGGCACAATTGTCTATGAATGAAATACTGAAGCATCAGCAACAACCAAAAAAACTAGAACTGATGAGTGAATATAGCAAGTTTGCAAGATACAAAAGTCATTGACTTTCCTATGCACCAGACATTAACAATTGAAATTTGAAATAAAACACATACTTACATTTCCTCAGAAAAATGAAATGCCTAGGTGTAAATTTAATAAAGTAAGTGCAAGATCTACATAAACAGAGTAAAATTCTGATTAAGGAAATTAAAGTTCTGAATAAATAGATATTTTATATATTTTGTAAAATATGCATATATATATTTACATATTTTAAAATATGAAAGGTTTTGTTTTAAGATGTTATTTTATTCAGTACTAATCTGTAGGTTCTATGCACTCCTAAGCAAAATCTCAGCAAGTTACATTGTACATATCGAATCTACAGTTTATATAGGAAAGCAGAAGACCTGGAAAAGACAGCATATTACAAAAGGAGAAGAACAAAGTTCGGAGACAAACTCTACCCAACTTCAAGATTTATAATGAGTTACAGTAATCAAGATGGTATAGTATTGGTGAAAGAACAAATAGACTAATGGAACAGAATACAGTACTCAAAACTTGACCTACATAATAATTAATATTTGAAAAGGAGAAAAAGCAATTCCATAAATAAATGATAGTCTTTTCAACAAGGACCACTATATTTAAACATGTAAAAAAAAAACACTGTTCTTACAGCTTTTTCAAAAATTAACTCAAAACAGGTTATAGAGTTAAATATAAGAAGAAAAACTACAAAATTCGTAGAAGATACAATATCATTAATTCTTAATGACTTTAGATTTGGTAATGAGTTTTTGATTTATGCAGGGAACAATTTTGATAAGTTGGCCTTAACTAAAATTTAAAACTTCTGCTTTGTGGGAGACATTGTTAAGAGAATAAAATAAGGCACAGATTGGGAGACTATATTTGAAAGATATATCTGATAAAGGGCTAACTGGTATACAAAACATAAAAAGGAATCTGAAATTTAAACAATAATAAATCAAATAATCCAATTAAAAAACAGAAAAAGTCCTGAAGAAACAGTTCTCCAAAGAAGAGATATAGATGGCAAATGAGCATACAAAAACATGTTCAACATTCTTTGTCATTAAGGAAATACAAATTAAAAACAGATACCATCACATACTTATTGGAATCATAGAATTCCAAACCTCTGACACAAAATACCATCAAAGATAGGAGCAAAGGGAATCCTTATTCACAGCTGTTGGAATACACAATGGTATAGCCATTTTGGAAGAGTGTTTAGCTTCTCAAAAGCTAAAGATAATCCTAACATGTGATATAGCAGTTGCTCTTCTTAGTATTTATGCAAATGAGGTGAAAAATAGTGTTCCCACAAAAACCTGATCATGAATGCTTATAGAAATTTTATTCATAATCAGGGGAAAAAAAAACTGGAAGCAACCAAGATGTTGTTAAGAATTCTTTCTTTCCATAATTCAGACTTTGATGTTGTATTTAAAATGTCATTGCTAATCCCAAGGTCTTGAAGGTTTTGTCTTGATAAAACTAAGAAACTCCTATATTATTGTCTAGATTTATAATTTTGCATTTATATTTAGGTCTGTGATCTAATATGTTAATGAATAAATCACGGTCTACCCAAGACATTAATTTTAATTTGGAGGGAAAAAGAAATATTTGACCAAGCCACAAAAATAAATGGAGGAATTTTAAATGTAGATTGCTAAAGAAAAAAATAAGAGAAAAGGCTACATACTATATGATTAGAACTATATGTTATCTGGAAAAGGCAAAACTATGCCATCAATAAGAAGATTATTGGATTCCAAGAGGTGGAGGAAGAAAAGGAAGAAGAGGAACCAGTAGATGGAACATAGGGCTGGGGCCGGTTGGGGGGTGTTAGGTCAGTTAAGCTATTATGTTTAATACTGTAATTTTGAATACATGACATTATTCACTTGTCAAAGTTCAAAGAATGAAATGCAAAAGGTGAATTTTAATGTATTCAATGGCTTAAGTTAATAATAATTTATTAACATTTGTTCATGAGCTATAAGATATGTGGAACAATGCACAATTTTAGCTGGGAAAACTGTGTGTGTGTGTGTGTGTGTGGCATTTTCTGTAATTTCTGAAAATTTGTTTCTGTAAAGAAGCTGCTCTAAAGTTCATTATCAGGTTTTATTTGTGAAGCTTTTTTTTTTTTCCTCCATTTTGTGGCTTGCTGGCTTATTCCCTTATGGTGTATTTTGCAGAAGAGAATTATTTTATTTTAATGAAAGCCAGCATATCAAATACTTCTTTCAAGGATTCTCCCTTTGGTGTTGTATATAAAAGTCATCACTAATCCCAAGGTCATAAAGATTTTATACTCTGATTTTGCATTTCATTTTTTGTCTACAATACATCTTTAGGTTAATCTTCGTAAATTGAATACATTGTGTGTTTAGAGTTACTGCCTGTGGCTGTCCAGTTGTTGCAGCACTATTTGTTGAAAAGATGAAATTTGGTTATGCCTTGGCTGTTCTGACAATGCTCAGTTGACTCTATTATGTGGTTCCAACTCTGGACTCCTCTTGTTCTATTGGCCTTTTAGTGTTCTTTCACTAATAGCACACTATCTTGATTGGTGTAGTGTTATAGTAACTCTAATGTGAGATAATATGTCCCCCAATTTCTTTTTCTACAATATTGAGTTGATGATTCTGAATCTCTTAATGATTCATATAAACTTCAGATTCAACTTAACCATATCAAAAATCTAACTCATTAGAATTTTGATTAAGATTGCAGTGAACTGTACATTTAAAAAGAAAAACTGGTTTATTGAAAGCACTGAGTCTACATATCCATGAGCATGTAATGTTTCCATATTTTTATTCTTTGATATTCTTTCATCAGAGTTTTTTATTTTTCGTTATCTTGTATACAGTTTGTTTTATAAATATATATATATATATATATATATTTAGGTATCTCAGTTTTTGAATGCTAATGTAGATGACATTATGTTTTCAATTTCAAATTTCATTTTTTCATGGCTCACATCTAGAAAATCTATTGGCTTTTACATATTAACCTTGTGTCCTGGCTCCTGGTTTCTGCCTGGCCCAGCCCTTGCTATTGAGGCCATCTGGGGAGTGAGTGAAGTAGCAGATGGCAGACTTTTCTCTGTCTCTCTGTCTCTCTCTTTCTGTAACTCTGATTTTCAAATAAATGTTTTTTAAAAAGGTATTTTGGCATTTTATAATGAAACTAAAATATTCTAACCATATGATCCAGAAATCATACTTACTGGTATTTACCTAAGGAGTTAAAAATGATGCACCTACAAAAGCCTGCACATGCATGTATATTTGTTTGTAGTCCCCAGACATGGAAGCAATTAAGATGTTCTGCAGCAGGCAAATAAATGACTGAACACATCTTGACAATGAAAAACTTTTCAATTTTAAAAATGAATGAACTATCAAGCCATCAAAAATACAGAGAAAATTTAAATGCTATATTTGTAAGTGAAAGAAGCCAATTTGAAAAGGTACATGGTTACTAAATGATTTTAACCTCCTGGCATTCTGGAGAGTGTAAAATTGTGGAGACAGTAAAAAGATCAGTGATTTCCACACGTTAAAGGGACGGAAACGATGAATGGTTAGATCACAGAGCTTTTACGGGCAACATAGGACACTATAATGGTTCATTCAAGCCATTATAAATTTGTCCAAACTCAAATTATGTACAACACTAGGAATGAACCTTAATGTAATCTGCAGAGTATGGATAATATTTATGTTCCCAAATAGATCATCAGTTGTAAGAATGTACCTCCTGTGGTGGGATCTTGATAATGGTATAGGCTATACATGTGTGGGAGAAGGGAACATATGTGATATCTCTGTACCTTCCTCTCAATTTTGTTGTGAACTTTAAGCTGCTCTAAAAATAAGTTTTATCTTAAAAAGACTAAGAAAATGAGGCTAGCGCTGCGGCTAAGCCTCTACCTGTGGTTCCAGCATCCCATATGGGCACCAGTTCGAGTCCTGGTTATTATACTCCCAATCCAGCTCCCTGCTAATGGCTTGGGAAAACAGTGAAAGGTAGTCCAAATGTTTGGGCCCCTGCACTGATATGGGAGTCCTGAAAGAATCTCCTGGGTCCTGATTCTGTGTCCACCCAGCTCCAGCCATTGTGGCTATTTGGGGAGTGAACCTCTCTTTGTAATTCTGCCTCTCAAATAAATAAGTCATTAAAAAAAGACTAAGAAAAAAATTAAAGTCAGCTACATAGAAAGATAGATGGAAGCATATTTCTATTTTAAACTCAAGAAATATAAAAATTGCTCTATTTTAATCTAGACCTTATAAAGTGGATATGTTTGCCACATTGTTGAGTTCCATATTGCTTCTTGCAATTTTACTTACAGATATAATTCAAACTTTATGTTTGGTGCTGATTTGTGGTGTGTTTGAAATATGAATGTTTTAAAGCTTTCTACAACTATCTCCTGAAAAATACCATTTTATCTTCCTTTTGTACCTAAATTTTATGCATCTTTAACATTATTAAAAACTTCCTATTATACTTCAAGGAGTACTCTCAATATTTGTGTTTAACAAATGGATGTTAGAATTATTTACATTGGTTTTCAGAAAGGAATGGAAGCATAATTTTTGACTTATGCTATCCTAGTACATACAGTGGTGGAGGCTATAAAATATTTGAAGTCTAGTCCATTGGTATCCATATAATTCTTAAATCTCTGACAAATAGGTTAACAAATAACTATTGCTAAGTCAGTTTGATAAAATCATATTGATACATAGTTATTAAGAATTCTGAGCATGACCATCCAATCAGCTAATACCACTTCTTTGTTTATTACAATTCTGAAATGAGCTAAATGCAAACATTTTAAAATAGAGCATTACCAATTTTAAATATTTCCTTGCTTTCCCTTCTTTTCTCCCCCTCTGATTCTCTTTTTTTTTTTTAAACTTTTATTTAATGCATATAAATTTCCAAAGTACGACTTATGGATTACAATGGCTTCCCCCCCATACCGTCCCTCCCACCCACAACCCTCCCCTTTCCCACTCCCTCTCCCCTTCCAGTCACATCAAGATTCATTTTTGATTATCTTAATATACAGAAGATCAGCTTAGTATACATCAAGTATGGATTTCAACAGTTTGCTCCCACACAGAAACATAAAGTGAAAAATAATAGATGATTTTTTTTTAAATGATGATGAAATCAGAGCAGACCTATTGTCATGTTTAATCCCAGTGAGAGTCAAGTTGGGAATTGATAATTTCTTTCTTTTTTTTTTTTTTTTTACAGAGGATCAGTTTAGTATGCATTAAGTAAGGATTTCAACAACGCGCCCGATCTCGTCTGATTCTCTTTTTTTATATTTGCATCTATTTCTCTCTCATTGCAATATGGATTGTTTTCAGTTAGCTGCCAATAGCTTTTATGTGTCCTAGTAGTAAGAGAAAAGTTAAATATTCATCAAAATAACTATGATTTCCATAATGTTGGTACAGAGAATTTTCTTGAAAAGATATATTATAAAATACTTCACATATGATGGCTTTCTTCATACGTACACCAGAAAAGCAAAACAAGCAAGTGTTACTGACAGGTGCAGACTTTTTTTTATTTTTAAGGATGATATTGTAATTATATTAATTAAAACACATTTTACTTACACTCTAACATGTGATGATTTTTGCTATGTAAAATGATGTCTTACTGTTGTGTTTGTAATAGCCATAGTCTGGTCTTAAATTAGCAATGTTATTGCATCTGTACCATGGACTGAGCCAATCTGTATCCCAGTCACCAGAATGAGTTAATGGTTTTGGGCAAAGTGCCTGACTTCTTCCAGGAAGAAGTTTAAAACTCCAGGAAGAAGAGTTTATGATATGCATTTGGAAGAAACTTTCTAATCATCATTATAGGGTTATTGGGGTCCTATTCGAGCATTTTTACAAATTAAGATAAAATTTATATATAAAAAATGCACATAACTTAGGAGTATTATTTGTTGAGCCTTTACAAATGTATAGATCTCTGTAACCATCACCCAATCAAGGTATTCTATCTGGTTCACTGGTATTCTATCTCTTAATTTCCATTCCCACTTCAGAGGCAATAATGTTTCAAAGATGAATTTCTCTTGTTCTTGAACTTCATAAAAATGGAAACACTCTGCAAACTTTTGGGGGGAGGAAGAATGCATTTCTCTGTGCAACATAATCTTTTTCCTAAGCATGAATGATTTTTGTATATAGTAGCAGTACCTTCTAATTGCTGAGGGATATTCCAACATCTGACCGTACCACAATGTTTCTTATTCTTCTATGATAGATATTTGGATTGTTTCTAGTTTTTGGTACTACACACACAGCAGTCCTGAAAGTTCTTTTGAAGTCTCTTTGTGAACATATGTTTTCACTTCTCTTGGGTAATTATTTAGGAGTGGAATTTCTGGGTAATGAAGCAGTATTTGTTTAACTATATGAAAAAAATCCAGTATGAACACTCTCCACATGGGTTCCAACATAAACCCCCAACATTAAGTTTACTGGTCTTTTATTCATTTGAGCCAATCTACTGGGTGAAGAATAATGTCTAATATTTGGTTAAAGTAATGGAGATTAATGACGATACCTTTCTCATGAGCTGAAGTTTATTCATGTTTCTTCATTTCAGCAGTGATTTTGCAAGATACATTTTATATTTTTTAACTGGTGATCTGCCTTTAAATTACTCATTTGAAGAAGTTCATTCTGTACATAAGTTTTACCCCCTTTACAGTTTGAAAATAATAATTCTAATGGTAGTTTTATTTATAAGTAGAGATTTTAATAATAAGTCATTTAATGAACGTTAATTTTTTAAATGATTTATTTATTTATTTGAAAGGCAGAGTTACAGAGAAAGATCTTTTTTTTTTTTTTTTGACAGGCAGAGTTAGACCGTGAGAGAGAGAGAGACAGAGAGAAAGGTCTTCCTTTGCCGTTGGTTCACCCTCCAATGGCTGCCACAGCTGGTGTGCTGCGGCCGGCACACCGCACTGATCCAATGGCAGGAGCCAGGTACTTCTCCTGGTCTCCCATGGGGTGCAGGGCCCAAGCACTTGGGCCATCCTCCACTGCACTCCCTGGCCACAGCTGAGAGCTGGCCTGGAAGAGGAGCAACTGGGACAGAATCCGGCGCCCCAACTGGGACTAGAACCCGGTGTTCCGGCGCCGCAAGGTGGAGGATTAGCCTAGTGAGCCGCAGCACAGGCCACTGGTTGTAACATTTAATAAATGTCAATAGGGTCAAGATGCTGGTAGTGTTGTTCAAATATTCAATATTATTAGAGATGTTCTTACTTGTTCCATTAATTAGAAAGACAGTAGTATTATGTGGAGTTGGTTATTTCTCCATTCTCTTCTGGAACATTTTTCCCTTCATTAATTTTGAATCACTGTCACTGGGTTCATATATAATTAGAAATATTGTAGTGTTTCTTATAGATTGACTTATTGATGAGATATTCCGATAACTTCAGATTATATTTTTGGTCTTAAAATCTGTTTTATATGGTATTAATTTATTAATCTTAATTTTCTTTTGCTTATTACCTGTAGAATTTATCTTTTTCCACCATTTCATTTTCACCATATTTTGTATTTATATATGTTATGTCATCATGAAAAGCATAATTTGGTTTCTTAAAATTAAATCTAACCTGACAACCTTTGCATTTTAGTTGTATGTTATATTCCATTTATATTTAATATGATTTTCCATTTGTTAGATTTAGGTCCATTCTCTAGCTATTGCTTTTTTAGTTGCCCACATGTATTTTTCCAATATTGTCTTTTATTTTCATGATATTATTTTACACTTGCTCTGAGACTCTCAGTGTTAAGAATATTTGATTATATTTCACTTTGTTCTCTAAAATGATATGCATTATGATTCTTTTTGTCCTCCAAGTTTTGGCTACATATTTCATCAAGACCAAATGTAATGGCATTATTTTTCATTCAATAATCCATTGTCGTTAAATAGAATTAATACAGGGGCAGTGCTGTGGTACAGTAGGCTAATCCTCTTCCTGTGGCGATGGCATCCCACATGGGCACCGGTTCTAGTTTTGACTGCTCCTCTTCTGATTCAACTCTCTGCTGTGCCCTGAGAAGGCAGCTGAAGATGGCCCAAGTGCTTAGGTCCCTGCACTTGCATAGGAGACCCAGAAGAAGCTCCTGGATCCTGGCTTTTGGATCAACTTATCTTCAGCCATTGCAGCCACTGGGGGAATGAACCAGTGGGTGGAAAACCTTTCTCTCGGTCTTTCCCTCTCACTGTCTGTAGCTCTACCTCTCAAATAATAAAAAAAGACGTCAAAAAATGGAATTAGTACATAAAAAGATATTATTTTATGTTCCTTACGTAGTTAACATTTCCAGAGTTCTTTATTATATCCTATATGTCTAAGTTGCATCTACCATGATTTCCTTTTAAGGTGAACAATTTCCTTTATATTTTTTATAGGGCAACTCTTCTGGTGATGAAGGCTATTATTATTTATGCAATTTTTTAAAGATTTATTTATTTTATTTGAATGGCAGAGTTACAGAGAGTCTTGGCTGCTCCACTTTTGACCCAGCTCCCTGCTAATGTGCCTGAGATAGCAGTGAAGGATGGCCCAAGTATTTGGGTCCCTGCACCCACATTGGAAACTCGGAAGAAGCTCCTGGCTCCTGGCTCCTGGCTTCAGCCTGGTATAACCCTGGCCATTGCAGTTATTTGGAGAGAGCTACCAGTGGATGGTAGCTCTCTCTCTCTGTGACTCTGAATTTCAAATAAATAAAAACTTAATAAATAAAAAACTTTATTTACACAAACAGGTGGCTTTCCTGTGGGGTATATTTTTCACAATCCTTCTCTGGAATATGTCATTTTACTGGAAATGGTGTTTAGATTTATTGTTGGAGACACTTGGATTACTGGTAGTTTCTTTGTTGTTGTTGTTGTTGTTCTTTATTTAGATGGCTATCTAAAGGTTTTGAACTTGAACTTCTAGGTGTTTGTCTTTCACCTAGAATGTGGACTTTCCTGATTTCTACTGAAAGCCAAATTGTTCAGTGGTATCTTCAAGCAACTATTCATTAGTTAGCTTGATACCAGACAATCGCCCACAGGCATGGTAGAGTCTGATCTCTGTGTGGTCAGGAAAGCTGTCAGCCAAGGAATGAAAATCCAAACCTCTGTTCTCTGATTTAAAATTCCAGTGACTGTGGGATCATCACAGGTAGTTGATTCATGTTGGTAGAGAGGGGGTGAGGCTGTGATCATGCCAGCTGTCATGTTCATACATTCCCCTCTGCTGACAATACAGAAGATCTACCATGCCCAAATTGGGTGTCACTCTGGATCCTTGCCCCACCCTTGAGCATTAGCAAATCTCCCTGGCACACCCAAACCTCTGGATACCCACTGAAGGAATAGACATTCCACTAATCCACAGATATGTATTTCAAATATAAAAGCCCTCAGAGATGTGCAATTTGGGACATGCTCAAGCTGACTTACCTCAAACGGTAGAGTTAGAAACATACCAGGGGATTCCAATTCAATCCCATCAAGGTGGCATGTACCAATGCCATCTCACTAGTCCCAGTGATCAATTTCAGTTCACAATTGATCATAATCATAGGACTAAGAACCAAAGGGATCACATAAACAAGAATAGTGTCTGCAAATACTAGCTGATAGAATCAAAAAGGGAGAGAATGATCCAACATGGGAAGTGAGATACACAGCAGACCCATAGAATGGCAGATGTCCTAAACAGCACTCTGGCCTCAGAATCAGCCCTTAAGGCATGCGGATCCGGCTGAAAAGCCCATGAGAGTATTTCAGGCATGGAAAGCCAAGACACTCTGGAAAAAAAATAAAAACTAAATGAAAGATCTCTGCAAGTGAGATCCCAGTAGAAAGAACTGGTCATCAAAGAAGGAGGTACCTTTCTCTGAAGGGAGGAGAGAACTTCCACTTTGACCATGGCCTTGTCTAAATATGATCAGAGTCGGTGAACTCAGGGGGCTTCCATAGCCTTGGCAGCTCATGACAAGAGCCTAGGGTGATTGCTGAGGCCATAAACAAGAGTGTCAATGTGTTAAGTCAACAACAGGAGTCACTGTGCACTTACTCCTCATGTAGGATCTCTGTCCTTAGTGTGCTGTACATTGAGATTTAATGCTATAACTAGTACTCAAACAGTATTTTTCACTTTATGTTTCTGTGTGGGAGCAAACTGTTGAAATCTTTACTTAATGTATGCTAAACTGATCTTCAGTATATAAAGAGAATCAAAAATGAATCTTGATGTGAATGGAAGGGGAGAGGGAAAGGGAAAGGAGAGGGTTGCGGGTGGGAGGGACATTATGGGCGGGGGAAGCCATTGTAATCCATAAGCTGTACTTTGGAAATTTATATTCATTAAATAAAAGTTAAAAATAAAATAAAATAATAAAAAAAACACTAATGGAAAAAAAAGCCTTCAGAGCAAAAAATCAACAAGTGTTTCCAGAAATGCCTAAAAATAAATGTAGAAATACAGAAACATGAACAAGGAAGGCAATATGATCCCCCAAAAGAACTCAACATTGTTAGAATGTTGCTAAACATTCTTATGAAGAGACCAATGAAATACTGAAAAGGAACTCAAGAGAATGATTATAAGATTACTCAAAATCACAGATAAGCAAACACATGCATTAAAGAAATCTGTACTTGACACAAATGAGAAATTCTGCTAGGAGATAGAGCTATTGAAGAGAAATCAAAGTAAAATATTAGAAATGAAAAATTCAATACATTAAATAAAAATACAAAGGAAAGCCCTAACAACAGAATTGGTGAGGCAGAACAAAGAATTATCAAGCTAGAAGACAAATCTTTGGAAATATCTCAGTCAGAAAAAGAAAAGTAGAGAGAGAGATAGAGAGAAGCATTAGAAAAACAAAAAATAGCATTTGAGACTCATGGGAAACCATCCAACAACCAAACATACATGTCTTAGGAGTTCCTGAATGTGTGGAAAGAGAGAATGGATTAGAATAGCTATTCAGTGAAATTATAGCAGAAAACTCCCCTTCTCTATTTGGAGAAAGATAGGGACATTCAAGTTTAGGTAGCACTTATAACTCCTAATAAACACGATCAGGAAAGATATTCACCATTACACATTATAGTTAAGCTTTCAAAAGTAAAACATAAACATAAGAACCTAAGACATGCACAAGAGAATTGCCAGATTACCTTCAAAGGATATCCAATCAGAATGACAGCTGATTTTTCATGAGCAATCCTACAGGCTGGAAAAGAATGGAGAGATATAGTATAACAATGTTAATTGTCAACAAAATAATTTTCACATCCCATATGGTTATTAACATGGAGACTTCTCTTTGCAAATTTAACAGATATGGCAACTACCAAGATTTAATCTGCTATTAAAGTATAATATTGAATAGCCAATCTTATAGCAACTATTATTTTATGGAAGGAGTTTGTACTTTTAATTTACTGTCTAATATCCTCAGTTTTACTAGATACATCATAAGTATTTCTTCAAAACAAATGGTAAAGCTTTATGTGGTTGGCAAAAGCAATTTTAATGCTTCTTCCATATTTTCCTTTCTATTCATAAAACAAAGTATAGAATCTAAAGATTGGCATCATTCTTTCTATACGTTTTGTTATATAGAATATTTCATAATTTCTAAGGCATGTTAAATCATTTCTATCAGTTTATATTGTCTTCAAATTTTCACTCAGTTGGAGTGTTGAAATATTTTTAAGCTATTCTTCTTGCTATAAGAGAACTTTTATTGCTGGGAGAGAACAGTATCCATATAATTATCATTCATTTTGATTCTCTCTGTCTCTCTGTCTCTGTCTCTGTCTCTGTCTCTTTCTTTTTTTTTTAACTTTTATTTAATGAATATAAATTTCCAAAGTACGACTCATGTGTTACAATGGCTTCCCCCCCATACCGTCCCTCCCACCCACAACCCTCCCCTTTCCCACTCCCTCTCCCCTTTCATTCACATCAAGATTCATTTTCGATTATCTTAATATATAGAAGATCAGCTTAGTATACCTTAAGTAAGTATTTCAACAGTTTGCTCCCACACAGAAACATAAAGTGAAAAATAATAGATGATTTTTTTTAAATGATGATGAAATCAGATCAGACCTATTGTCATGTTTAATCCCAGTGAGAGTCAAGTTGGGAATTGATAATTTCTTTTTTTTTTTTTTTTACAGAAGATCAGTTTAGTGTACATTAAGTAAAGATTTCAATCATTTGCACCCCCATAGAAACACAAAGTGAAATATACTGTTTGAGTACTCGTTATAGCATTAAGCCTCAGTGTACAGCACGTTAAGGACAGAGATCCTACATGAGGAGTAAGTGCACAGTGACTCCTGTTGTTGACTTTACAAATTGACACTCCTATTTATGGCATCAGTAATCTCCCCATGCACCAGTTATGAGTTTCCAAGGCTATGGAAGCCCCTTGAGTTCTCCGACTCTTATCTTGTTTAGACACGGTCATAGTCAAAGTGGAGGTTCTCTCCTCCCTTCAGAGAAAGGCACCTCCTTCTTTGAAGACCTGTTCTTTCCACTGGGATCTCACTCACAGAGATCTTTTTGCCAGAGTGTCTTGGCTTTCCATGCCTGAAATACTCTCATGGGCTTTTCAGCCAGATCCGAGTGCCTTTAGGGCTGATTCTGAGGCCAGAGTGCTATTTAGGACATCCGCCATTCTATGAGTCTGCTGAGTGTCTCACTTCCCATGTTGGATCACTCTCCCCTTTATTTATTCTATCGGTTGGTGTTAGCAGATACTAGACTTGTTTATGTTCTCCCTTTGACTCTTAGTCCTTTCATTATGATCAATTGTGAACTGAAATTGATCACTTGGAATAGTGAGATGGCATTGGTACATGCCACCTTGATGGGATTGAATTGGAATCCCCTGGTATGTTTCCAACTCTACCAATTGGGGCAAGTCAGCCCGAGCATGCCCCAAATTATACATCTCTTCCCTCTCTTATTCCCACTCTTATGTTTAACAGGGATCACATTTCAGTTAATTTTCAACACTTAAGAATAACTGTGTGATAATTACAGAATTAAACCAGTCATATTAAGTAGAACAGACAAAAAAAATACTATGAGGGATAATGTATTAAGTTGTCCATTAGCAGTCAGGGCTATGCTGATCAAGTCACCATTTCTCATAGTGTCCATTTCACTTCAGGAGGTTTCCTTTTTGGTGTTCAGTCAGTTGTCACCGATCAGGGAGAACATATGGTACTTGTCCCTTTGGGACTGGCTTACTTCACTCAGCATGATGTGTTCCAGATTCCTCCATTTTGTTGCAAATGACTGGATTTCGTTGTTTCTTACTGCGGTATAGTACTCTAAAGAATACATATCCCATAATTTCTTTATCCAGTCTACCATTGATGGGCATTTAGGTTGGTTCCAGGTCTTGGCTATTGTGAATTGAGCTGCAATAAACATTAGGGTGCAGACCGCTTTTTTGTTTATCAATTTAAAGTCCTTTGGGTAAATTCCAAGGAGTGGGATGGCTGGGTGGAACGGTAGGGTTATATTCAGGTTTCTGAGGAATCTCCAGACTGATTTCCATAGTGGCTTGACCAGTTTGCATTCCCACCAACAGTGGGTAGTGTCCCTTTCTCCCCACATCCTCTCCAGCATCTGTTGTTGGTAGATTTCTGTATGTGAGCCATTCTAACCGGGGTGAGGTGAAACCTCATTGTGCTTTTGATAGGCATTTCCCTGATTGCTAGTGACCTTGAACATTTTTTCATGTGCCTGTTGGCCATTTGGATTTCCTCTTTTGAAAAATGTCTATTGAAGTCCTTGGCCCATCTCTTAAGTGGGTTGTTAGTTTTGTTTTTGTGGAGTTTCTTGATCTCTTTGTAGATTCTGGTTATTAACCCTTTATCTGTTGCATAGTTTGCAAATATTTTTTCCCATTCTGTCGGTTGTCTCTTCACTCTCCTGATTGTTTCTTTTGCAGTACAGAAACTTCTCAATTTGATGCAATCCCAATAGTTGATTTTGGCTTTGACTGCCTGTGCCTCCCGGGTCTTTTCCAGAAATTCTTTGCCTGTGCCAATATCTTGAAGGGTTTCTCCAATGTTCTCTAATAACTTAATGGTGTCAGGACGTAGATTTAGGTCTTTAATCCATGTTGAGTGGATTTTTGTGTAAGGTGTAAGGTAGGGGTCTTGCTTCATGCTTCTGCACGTGGAAATCCAGTTTTCCCAGCACCATTTATTGAATAGACTGTCCTTGCTCCAGGAATTAGTTTTAGATCCTTGATCAAATATAAGTTGGCTGTAGATGTTTGGATTGATTTCTGGTGTTTCAATTCTGTTCCATTGGTCTATCCTCATCACTTACTTCTTAAGTGGAAGAAAAATTGACATTTAGATCTCAAGTTGCTCCATACAGATACTTCTAAAATATTGGCATACAGGTTCAAAGGCTTCTTAACCCAGAATGTACTAAGAACATAAGGAATGAACACATTAGGGTCTACTACTTATGAAACATTCAGATAGATAAGTACAAATAATTACTTTCAAAATAAAACTTATATGAAGAGGCAAACTTAATAATCAGATTTGACAGACATGGGTCAGACAACAATAACAAGATTATAATCATTAAGGGTCCTAAGAAAGGTAGAAACCAGGTGATTCCTGGAAGGGCACCTGCCAGATGGATTTAGCTGTTGGTGCCACTTGTTTGAAGGAGTGTAGCCACTTAACTTGATGATAAATTTTCTTAATATCTATTTCCACTGCTCCTGAATTGCTAATACAGGTACAGCAGATTTTGATAATATATAACACATACTCCACCTTGTTCAGCTAACAAATAGAAGCAAGCCTGTTGTAAGGAACCATGTCTGCCAGGGTCAAGTGAGGTCTGCATGTGGCTAAGAGCATCATCTGTGGTTTGGTCCAGATCCCTCAAGGCCAGAGTGAAATCTTAAACAGAAATGGGGTGGTGGAGGATGACAGTGTGTAGACGTTAAGAACTCAGGTGTATGAGGCTCACAGCCTCATTCATCTTTCTTAGAACTCACAAAAATCTATATTGCCCATTTCATTCCCTTGTGGGGAAAATGAGTGAGTTAAAAAGGAATTGACAAAATTAAAAAAAAAATGGGGGGTGGTAATTGATGAGGCCCTATGGCTCACACTTGAGGAACTTTGAGAGAATGAGTTATAGACCTTATTTGGCCTTAGTTTGGAATACCATATCGTCTTTCACAAGGGTATGAGATGGGCTCTTTGAGTCTTTGGTGGATTCAATATTCTTAGCCCTTATGGGTTTCCCAATGCTCTACACTATGTTAAAGAACAGGGCAAGGATGTGTCTGGGAATAGGTGACTCTTTTTCCTTCCCTTCCCCTCCCCTCCCTTCCCCTCCCCTCCCCTCTTCTCCCCTCCCCTCCCCTCCCTTCCCTTCCCTTCCCTTCCCTTCCCTTCCCTTCCCTTCCCTTCCCTTCCCTTCCCTTCCCTTCCCTTCCCTTCTCTTCCCTTCCCTTCCTCCCTCATCCCTTCCTTCCTTCCTTCCTTCCTTCCTTCCTTCCTTCCTTCCTTCCTTCCTTCCTTCCTTCCTTCCTTCCTTCCTTCTACGATGCCAGCAGCAGCTTCACCCACTATGCCACAATACTGGCCCATATTTTTTTTTTTAACAGGCAGAGTGGACAGTGAGAGAGAGAGAGACAGAGAGAAAGGTCTTCCTTTTGCCATTGGTTCACCCTCCGGCGCACTGCGCACATCGCGCTGATCTCTCCTGGTCCCATGCAGGTGCAGGGCCCAAGGACTTGGGCCATCCTCCACTGCACTCCCGGGCCATAGCAGAGAGCTGGACTGGAAGAGGAGCAACCAGGACAGAATCCAGCGCCCCGACTGGGACTAAAACCCGGTGTGCTGGTGCCGCAAGGTGGAGGATTAGCCTATTGAGCCACGGCGCCGGCATACCCATATTTTTTTTAAAATTTATTTTTTATGATTTTGAAAGAGAGAGAAAGAGCGAGAGAGAGAAAGAGAGAGAAATCTGTTTGCTGGTTCACTCCCCAAATGGTTGCAACAGCTGGGGCTGTGTCAGGCCAAAGCCAGGAGCCAGGAGCCAGGAACTTCTTTTGGGTCTCCCATGTGGGTGCAGGGGCCCAGGGAGTTGGGCCATCTTCCACTGCTTTCCAAGGCTGTTAGCAAGGGAGCTCGATCAGAAGTTTGGCAGCCAAGTTCAAACCAGTGCCAATATGGGATGCTGGTGCTGCAGGCAGTGGCCTAAACACACTACACCACTATGCTGGCCCAAATGACCCCTCTTCTATGTCATCTATACCAGTTAGGAGAAGAAGGGCACCAACTTCTACAATTTTGTTAATCTGGACTATAGTACTTAGCTTACTCAATAGGTCTTTCTCCAGGAGGTGTATTGAGCATCCTGACATTCAGAGAAAGCTATGAGAAAATATCAGGTCTCCCATTGTAGAGCCCAAGAATGGAGTAAATCTTTTAGGCTTGGCTTCCCAGCCACTCCAGTTATAGTGCAGGAGTGAGAAGTCAAGGGTCCAGGACAGAGCAAGTGGCTTCTGGCTCTTGTGAAATATAGCAATTCTTCATCAGGATGATGGTCATGAAAGACTCTGCTGGTGACAGAACCAAATCCAGCTCCTGACTTAACTGTTCCACAGCTGGAATACCTAGACCAGATGGACAGAGAATCTCATGCCCTGGGTAGGCAGAAAGGACAAGTGTTTCGACAACACAGAAGCAGTTACAAGATATAGACTTTTGGCCCTCATCAACTCCTCAAGAATAGGGGATGGGTTTCTCTTAGGGAGACAGGAAGGTGGAGGGAGTTGTTGAGCCACCTGGAGGTAGTTCTTTTTATCTCAAGATCCACAAGATAGGGGTTTGGTTCCTGTTCCTCTTGCTCTGAAGATAAACAGACCTCCTTCCAGGACCAGTTTCATACCAGTTTAGGGTGCTAAACCTGACCTAGATTGCTATGCAACTCATTCCATGCTCATTATAATCCATTAGCATGCTAAGTGACACATCTACCAGCTGCCCTGACAGGAAGCATCAGATGGTCTCAGGAGTCAAAAGCGATGGTAGCTAGATTCCAGGAAATGTCTACTTACTTCCCAGGAAAACCATGAACATTCTGCCCTCTGTTGTAGAATATACTTCCCGTTTCATTAAACAGCCCACATAATGTTAAACACAGTTCAGAGATGAGGCCAGTCCCCTCCCAGGGAGCCTGCCCTGTGTACCTGTGTCCAGTGTGTACTTTTGCTTTCTCAGTAGAACGCTTGCTGCTTGCTATTCACTGTTCTCTGACTTGCTCATTAATTCTTCTTTGAGGCAAAGTAAAAAACCTGAATACCAGGCTGTGTATGCTCACATTGTTTGGTGCTACTCTGTTGCTGGGTGTATACACATAAAGGATTGTTATATCTTCTTGGAAAACTGATCTGTTTATTATTATGCAATGCCTCCCCCTATTCCTAATAACTTTGTTTGCTTTGAAATTTACTGTCTGAAATTAATATAGTTGTCCATCCTTTTTTGATTAGTATAGTTTATCTTTCTCCATTCCATTTACTTTTCATCTGTGTTTGTCTTTATATTGGAAGCGGGTTTCTTTCAGACAACATATAATTAGGTCTTCTTTGTTGATCCCCTCTGATTAACTCCTTTAGTTGATACAGTTAGATCATTGACAGAAAAAAAGTGAGTATTGATATAATTTAATTAATATCTTTAGTATTTGTTACCATTTACTATATGTTGCCCTTTCTTGGTTTTTTTTTTTTTCCATTATTTTTATTCCTTCTGTGGTCTACGATGAGCATTTTATGTGATTTCATTTCTAAGCCATCGGTTTTTTTTTGTTTTACTGTTTTTAGTGAACATCCTAGACTTTGCAATATAAATTTAAATGAATCCAAATCCACTTTTAAATGACACTATACCACATCACCAGTAATGTGAGTACCTTATTTTAACAAAATAATCTTAATTCATCTGAATAAGCATGCATAATATAACCCACTGTTATTATTTTGAACAGACTGCTATCTGTTAAATCAATTAAGAATAAGAGAAATACCAGTCAATTTAATTCATTTTAAGATTTATTAAATTACAAAAGAGTGGTGAGAAGTACACCCTTATCTAAGGAAACAGGAGGGTAGTATTGTTCTGGACAGATTTTCTACAAGAGAAACCTCATGTAATTAATATGACTCTGGCCCTTTAACTTTTAACATGCTTCTCCAATTAAGCTTTCAAGGCCTTGAACTACAGTATCAGGCCACAGCTGCTAGAAATTGATTTATCCCAAAAGATCATTGGAGCTTCTGACCTCTGTGCTAGAGAATTTTATTTAGCTTTTTGGATATTTGCTTCTTTTTACCCTAGAGGGAGGTGAAAAGGAAATGATATAAATATTTGTGTATGTTCTAATAGAAGCTTTACTTTCACAGTCTTCCTATTTAGACACTATATAATTGTACTTGGTGGCTATTCTACAGCTATTTAATACACATACTTGCAAAAGCATATCGTGCACAGGAAATGTAAAGTTAGCTTATCTGATAAACAGTAAAATGAGATGTGGAGGTGGATGTTTTGCTTGCATATTAAGACATTTTATTTCAGTCTGAATCCTCACAAAAGTTACTATTACTATTATTGTTGTTGGAGCTTTAAAACTAACCTTTAAGTATTCACTGAATAACAGGCAGAAGTTCTGTTTGGCGATGTACTAAATAATCAGTGTCACCTTGGGTACAGGACCTGTGTGGCCCTTTGCATTGGCGTGTTAGTTTTTCCTCTTTTTTCAGAGTTTGCAAGGGTTGTGGAAGTCAGAGACATGTCTTCTTTTTTAAAGAGTTGAAAAACAGAATATTCTGCCTTCACTCTGCTGAAGAAAACCTCCCAGCACAGAGCACCTTGTGTTTACACGGGAGATTTGCCACTGCAGATTCCTTCCTCAGCTGTGTCTTGGCACGTGGGGGCCCCCGGGGATCAGGCACACTCTCCAGGGCTGCTTTTGCCAGCACTGCACTTTTGCTTCTGTCATTCCCCTGCTTCGGTAGCGGCTGTAACAAACCACAGGTGTTCCAAACTCTAAATTGGAATTGGATGTTAGATTCAAAAACTCATGATAATTACACAGCTGTTTTAAATTGTGGTTAAGTGGCCGAAAACTGCCAAGAAACCCCACCCACATTCATTACTGTCTAAACGAAAAGGACGTGTATACAGTGATTATGAGGTTTTGTGTGACTCCCCCAAGCCATAGAGCAGAATTTCCTAATTGTCAGCTGGACTATGCAGTGCTTGTTTAAAATAATTAGAGTGCAGCGGCAGCAGCTTCAGCAGCAAACCTCCTTTTTTTTTAAACCTCAGTGCAGGTTTTTATATCAGATACTATCAGCTTCCTGTTCATTTTGACACTATCATTCTGCCAGTCTGGAAAATAGGGAAGAGGAGAGAAAAGAATTATCCTTAATATACACAAATAATGCAGCTCAAAAGTCAGGAAGATCCAACCCCATGTGCGAGATGGATGGAAACAATTCAGCAAACAAATCTAAACTGGGGGATAAAATGTGGTTCGTTCTTATTTTTTTTTTTTTTTCAAGAGGGATAGCTGAAATCTTTCTTAATTACCGCTTATTCCAATGACAGAATTGTAATTTATCATTTAGTTGTAATTTGACATATGTTCACACCTTTGCCATTTCCAATTTCCTCCTTCATTCTAATTGTCTGCTTCACTCGCCTGTCATGCGCTCCTCCTGGGATTAATTCGAGCTGTCTGTCTGCACCAGGCTACCAGCACACTTGGGGCTGCCGAGAGCGTGACAGTGTCAATGTGCACACAGTTTATCTAAGGCATTACCCAGCCATCATGCTCCCGGAGCCTCTTTTCCCTCACTGTTTACTGTTTATTCCACTTTGCATTTGTGACTTTTCCGTGTTTTATTAGACTCTAATTATGCTCTTCGCTGTCAGCTGTAAAGAGAGAAAATGTTACATTAATTACAGTAGAGGGGGAGGTGCTCCGGAAAGGAAATAAATGGACCAGTAGATGTCTCTCTCTATCTTTAAGATCCATGCATGATTTAAATACTCTTCTTGTTCCACATTGGTTTCAATCCTTGATAGATGCCTATACTTGAAAACAAACATTTAAGCTAATATAGATTTTATATGCACAACCAGTCTTTTCCCTCATGTCATCTAAGACTAGGTAAATTGGCTTAGTAAGACAGGAACCTCATCTTTTAGAAAACCATAGTTTTTTTCTTAAAGGTCAATTGTTTAATTCATGGATGGTGCTAATACCTGCATGATGTGGATTGGTGATTGTAGGGAGCAAATTTAGTGAGCACTGATAGTCCAGTTTTTTGTAGAGGTAGTTGTTGTTTTGGGACATTAGAAGCTGTTAATAATTCTTTCTTCCTCCTCCTTCCTAAAGCCATTTCAACTCATTAAAATCCAGCAATAACTTCTGTATATGACATCTTTTTTTTCCTAAATCCTTCCTGCTTCCAGCCTACCTAAACCATAAGAACACAAATGTTCTGTTCTGTTCTGTTGAGTATATTTTCATTGAGGCTCAAACTTTCTGGCAATATGAAACAGAATATAATGTTTTCCCCACTCCCGCCCTCTTGGGGCCATCAAGATGGAAAGTAATTCTTTGAATTAGATGCACCATTCCCCCACTGATCTGAAAGAGTGAAAGTGACTCCTTTGAATATCTACTTGTCTATGGGAATGGACTTATCTTTCATCTACTCTTATAATTTCCTTTCTTGCTTCAGGTAATTGTGGGGCTGATGACACTATGTGGCTTAGCTTTCTTCCTTTATTGAAAAAGAATCCCAGCAATTACAATTCTGTTAATTAGGGTTATTTTGACTTCAGATTCATAGGCTCAATGCTATATATTGTAAAACATGAAATGATTGCATGGTCATTATTTCATATATTAATTAATTATACACATTAAATAATATTGCTAAGAGCTAGAGGATTTTTTAGACTTATTTATTTATTTGAAAGAGTCACACAGAGAGAGGCAGAGACACAGTGAGAGAGATATTCCATCCACTAGTTTACTCCCTGGATGGCCACAAAGGCCAGGGCTGTGCCAGGTTGAAGCCAGGACCCAGGAGCTTTAACTGGATCTCCCATGTTGGTAGCAGGGACCCAGACACTTAGACCATCTTTCACTGCTTTCTCAGGCCATCAGTACAGATCAGAAGTGAAGCAACTGGGATATGAATGAGTGCCTATATGGGATGCAGACATTGCAAGCAGTGGCTATACCCGTTAGAACACAGTGCTGGCCTCCAAGAGTTCAAGTTTTTATGGATAATTAATAAGGTGTTGGTGAAGAAATTAGCAGTCTATAACATATGATATCTAAAGACAAAATTTGTGAAATAATCTCAAGGCGTTTTTTAAAAGTTTCTAATAATAGACCATGAATTTCTGGAATTTTAACTTCTTCAACTATATGCACTGTGTACTAAAACAATATCTAAGAATATTAAGATTTCTTGCTGCTCAAAAGTCCTCTTCCAGTCCAGCTCTCTGCTGTGGCCCGGGAGTGCAGTGGAGGATGGCCCAAGTGCTTGGGCCCTGCACCCTCGTGGGAGACCAGGAGAGGCACCTGGCTCCTGGCTTTGGAAAAGGAAGACCTTTCTCACTGTCTCTCTCTCTCTCACTGTTCACTCTGCCTGTAAAAAAAAAAAAAAAAAGTCATGTTTTGATGTTTCATTGTATTCTTACAACTTTATTCCAGGACATGTCAATTCCAAATGTTATTGAAGTCCAAGTTGTACTTCTTTTTTTTTTTAAGATTTATTTATTTATTTGAAACTCAGAGTTACACAGAGGAGAGGCAGAGAGAGAATAGAGAAGTCTTCCATCCGCTGATTCACTCCCCAATTGGCTGCAACGGCCGGAGCTGTGCCGATCTGAAGCCAGCAGCCAGGAGCTTCTTCTAGGTCTCCCATGCAGGTGCAGGGCCATCTTCTACTGCTATCCCAGGCCATAGCAGAGAGCTGGATCGGAAGTGGAGCAGTCAGGACTGGAACCAGCACCCACATGGGATGCTGGCGCTTCAGGCCAAGGAATTAACCTGCTGTGCCACAGCACCGGCCCCAAGTTGTACTTCTTATTGTTGTGCAAATAGAACGTAGCCAATCACAATACAATTCTCAGCAATCAAGGATTTCATGGTATTGAATCTTTCTAAATACATGGAGATAAAAGGGATAATGAAGAAATCTGTGGGGAAAGAATCAGGGACGTGTCAACCAAAGGCAATAAATCAATTTAGTTAAGATGAAATGATAAACTGAATAATCAAATGATGTTATATAATATTGGAAATAATATATGTGTTTAGCCTTATGCGTATCCTCTTTTTTTCCTAGGCATGGAAATAATTCAAAACCTCAATTATCATATGACTGTATAACCATAACACATTTCAGCTGCCTTCTTTTCAGATGTGGAATCCCTCTAGTGCACGTTTTTGATCGTCTGATGATTCAAAACTCAAATACTCTTTATAGTTTGTTAGTCCTTGTCTTAACTGTGTTGCTAACTCTCACAGTCATGTATAATTTGATTTTACTCTAAATGTGCATTCCTATTTCCCACTAGTCTGTCATAAGGATATTCCCTGCCCATTACTGATAACATGATTAGTTCATTCATTTCTTCACATGTTTGTTTAACAGGTATTGAATGTAAATCAGTGAACATGACAAACAGGTTTTATAGTCATGGGACTTATGTTCAGTTAACAAGCATGTTCTTTGCACTGATTCCCACGCAGTGGGTATTTCTGCCTCTGCTCTTGCTCATATTAGAGCTTTTCCCATTTTCTTGTATTCTACCAACTCTGCAAATCCAACCTATAATTGAAGGTACAGATCAATTGTAATCTACGTACTGAAGCCTTTCTATCACACTGAGACAGAAAATCCAATTTTTAATTACATATGATTTTATCATATTTTAAGTCAGTTTGCTTTTTCTTCTTTCTAAACTTCTCTGAGTCAAGGTCCATTGCTTCATTATCTCTCAATGGCTAATGTGGTATTTCCCAAGTATGATTGTGCATCACAATCATTCATAGAATTCTCTAAGAAGAAAGTTACAAACAATGTTGCTACTCATTTCATGCAGAAGAAGCTTTCACAGTAGATTCTGTAATTAAAGAGTATACTAAAACACGTAACATGCTTAGGATAAGAATCACGGTTAAATAAATATCTTTATTAAAGCAACGAAAATAAGCTAGCTCATAGAAAACTTGAGACGAATTAAAGCTATTTCTTTATGTTTTATGGCTAAAAATTTCCTGGCAGAATATATGGACTTATTCAAACAAATCACTGTTAAGATAATTTGATATGCTTTGTGAAATGGTTACAGGTATTTGGAATTATAACCAGAATTACGACCAGATAAGCAATACGATAATCTATTCAAAAAGTATATGATCAAAGTGCTAATTTTTTTGAATGGATGTATGCCTAGCAATCTAAAAGATTGTAGTGGGAGAAATTCAGAAACATTAGTAAGATTTTGCAGGCTCATTGCCATCAAAAAATAAGCAAAAAATAAAAAATAAAAAAGTGAATCCTGGGAGGCAGCAATAATGACTCAAGTATTTGGATCCCTGCTAGTTACATGAGAGACCTATATGAAGTTTTAATTCCTGTCTTTGGCCTGTGTGTGGAGGCAACTGGGGAGTAAACCAGCAGATGGAAACTCTCTCAGTCCTTCTGGCCTTTAAATTAATAAAAAATTAATGCCAAAAATCCCCATAAAATTCTTAAATGGAGATTATGTTCACTAATTATAGTGCTTTAAGACATTAGAGAGAATATACCTATTTTCGATCTTTTTTTCCTCATTAGTTTAAGAGACAAAGGAAATTATATGGATATGCAAAAAGAAACAAAAAAGCAAAACCAAAAGAGTTCTTTGGTTTATGCCGCACTAGTTTGCTGTAGATTATTTCTCTTATAAGTATAAAATTTGAGCAAAATTTACAAAACTGAATCTGTTTCAGCCATGGTAAACCAGAAATTGTGAAGCAAGGATCCTGTAGAAAAAGAGAAAATAATTAAGGTGGACTTCATGATTTAAAAAGAAAATGTGTCAGTATCATGTATCATCCCTCCCTGATTTCCAGAAACATGCACACAGATCTAGAGAAAGTTATTTAGGCATGTTTTCTATATGAAAACATGGAGTTTTATAAAGAAATATTCATAAAATTTATAATTATTTCCTACTGAAGTTTTTCTATCATAATGAAATGTGCCTTTTTATATCAAGTGATGTTTTTATCTTAGAGAACTATTTTTGTTTTGTATTTATGGCTTCCACTGATTTTCACTTGGTTTGTGTTTACATGATATATGTATTTCCATCTCTTTACTTTCAAACTTCTTGTGAATTTATGTTTACAAAATATATAGCACATGTATTTGCTTTTGTATTTACATGTTCCAACTTAATGGTTTATAGCACTTTTGTGTGCATTCATTTTTTTCTTGCTTCCCTAAATGTAGTTTGATAATCTTACATCCACCTATCCATCCATCTACTGATTCATCCATTCCATTCATCTGTCCTTCCACCAATCTTTCCATCTAAATCACTCTCTACTACAGATTATACCCTGTTATCAAGTGCATGTGGGCATTTTTCAAACTTTAATATACATTTTAAAATAAAGTGGTTCTCAATGAGTATCAAATAGTGGAAATCATATGTAATATGCTCTGTACACAGTAGAACAAACATAAAAATAAATAGGAAACTGATAATAAATTCTCCAGTTTATAATTAAAAACAAATTTGGATATAAATCAATTATCAAAGAAGAAATCAAAATGTAAATTAGAAAATAGTTTGAGATGACTGATAATGAAAATATGACACATTGAAACTAGTTAGTGGAAGCTAAAATTTTTAGTGGAAATATACTACATATGTTATGTAAAAAAGCATTATAACTGACTAAACTATATTCTAAAATCATTTGTTCCAAGAAGTTAGAAAGCAATAGCAGATTAAATAAAATAGTATTATAAGGGTGCAAATACTTAAGATAACTGTGAAATGAATGACCTAGAAATGTAAACAAAACAGAGAAAATGAAAGTCTAAATTGGTTCCTTGAAAAATCAGTAAAACCGATAAACCTGTTGAATTTGACCAAGAAGTAGGGAAAAGAGAAAAATTAGCCCATTACAAATGAGACAGGACATCACTAACTATAAATATTAAAATGATTGTAAGAGCTTGTTGAAAGCTTTGTTCCAAATAAACAACAACAACAACAAAATCAGATAAATTGACAGAGTTTCTCTTTTAAAAAATGAATGTATCAAAACAGACTGGAGATTTCAAGATGGCAGAATAAGGAGGGCTCTTCCTGCTCTAGGCCCAAATAACCAAAAAAAAAAAAAAAATTAAAGAAGACCTAAATCAACAAAATCAGAGATGAGAAAGGATGTATAAGAATAGATACCACAGAAATAAAAAGAAACATTGGGAATTAATATGAATAGCTGTATGCCAACACATCAGGAAATCTAGAAAAAATGGATAGACTCCTGGAGATATATAGTCTAACAAAATTAAAAATGAGTCATAAAGACAAAGAAAAGCTAAACAGAACAATAACCAAGATGGAGTTTGAATCAATAATAAAGTCCCTCTTAACAAAGTAAAGCTCAGAACCGGACAGCTTCACTGCTGAATTCTACCAGATATTTAAAGAACTAACTCCAACTCTTCTCAAGATATTCAAAACACTTGAAAGGGAGGGAATCCTCCTGAACTCCTATAAGTCCAGTAACACCTGAATTTCTAAACCAGAAAAAGATACACCAGAGAAATGGAACTGTAGGTCAATTTCCCTGATGAACAGGATGAACAAATCCTCAAAATACTATGCAATTTAATCACATTACAAAATACTATTCAATTGAATCACATTACACATCGAAAAGATCATCCACTGGGACCAAGTGGGATTTACCCCTGGTAAGTAGGAATGGTTGAACAATTGCAAATTACTTATTGTGAAACACGATAGTAGCAAACTGAAGAACAAAAAACTCATGTTTATCTCAATAGATGCAGAGAGAGAATTTGATAAAATACATACTTCCATGATGAAAACTTTAAGTAAATTGAGAATAGGAGGAGGAACATCCCTCAAGACAATCAGGCAATCTGTGGCAAACCTATAGCCACCATCTTATTGAAGGTGGAAAAGTTGGATGCTTTCCCAATAAGATCTGGAAGCAGACAAGGATGCCCACTCTCACCATTACTATTCAATACAGTCCTGGAAGGTTTAGCCAGAGTCAGTAAGCAAGAAAAGGAAATCAAAAGATACAAATTGGGAAGCAGGAAATAAAATTATCCCTATTGTCAGATGGCATGATTATATATATAGGGGATCCAAAAGACTCCACTAGGGGACTATTGGAACTCATGAAAGAGTTTGGTGCACACATCTATAGCCTTTGTATACACAGACAATAACATGACTGAGGAAGAACTTCTAAGATCAATCCCATTCACAGTTGCTCCAAAAAAATAAATGCCTTGGAATAAATTTAACAAGGATATCAAAGATCTCTAGGACAAAAATTGCAAAACATTAAAGAAAGATGTGAAAGAAGCCACTAAAAATGGAAACATTTTCCATGTTCATGGATTGGAAGAATTAATATAAAAATGTATATATTGCTGAAATCAATTTACAATTTCAATGTGATCCCAATCAAAATACCAAGGACATTCTTCTCAGATCTAGAAAAAATGATGCTATAATTCATGTGGAAACCTAGAGACCCAGAATAGCTAAAGTATTCTTCTACAACAAAAGCAAAGCTGGAGACATCACAATACCAGATTTCAAGACATACTAAAGGACAGTTATAATCAAAACGGCCTGGTACTGGCAAAAAAATACAAAACAAAACGAAACAAAAAAAACAGATGTGAAGGCCAATGGAACATAATAGAAATGCCAGAAACCAATCCATGCATCTACAGTCAACTTCTTTGACAAGCGCCAAAAATCAATTCCTGGAGCAAGGACATTATCTTCAACAAACAGTGAAGGGAAAACTGAATCCCTGCATGCAGAAATATGAAGCAAGACCCCTACCTTACACAAAAATCCACTCAAAATAGATCAAGGACCTAAATCTACAACCTGATACCATCAAATTACTGGAGAA
Source organism: Oryctolagus cuniculus (assembly GCF_051225735.1). Classification (NCBI taxonomy): domain Eukaryota; kingdom Metazoa; phylum Chordata; class Mammalia; order Lagomorpha; family Leporidae; genus Oryctolagus; species Oryctolagus cuniculus. The sequence goes on from NC_142874.1 coordinate 90,524,123, forward strand.
CACTGGGGAAATGCTGCAAGACATTGGCATAGGCAAAGACTTCTCAGAAAAAATCTCAGAACCATAGGCAATCATATCAAATCCAAAATTGACAAATGGCATTACATCAAGCTGAGAGTTTTCTGCATTGCAAAAGAAATACTCAGCAACATGAAAAGGTAACCAACAGAATGCAAGAAAATATTTGCAAACTGTGCAACTGATAAAGGGTTAATATCCAGAATCCGTGAAGAACTCAAGAAATTCAACAACAAAACAAATACTCCAGCCAAGAAATGGGCAAAGGACTTGAACAGGCATTTTTCAAAGAGGAAATTCAAATGGCCAACAGACACTTGAGAAAAATGCTTGGGATTACTAGCCATCAGAAAAATGCATCCAACCCATTCACATATAGAAGTGAAATTGACACTTTGAGAAGAAATGATTTTGAATAGTCCTTGTCTCGACTGTTGAGGAACAGTATTTTGTTTTGTTTTGTTTTGTTTTATCCTTTTTTTTTGTACTCTGTACTTAGAGTATGGTTAATCTTATAAGTATAAAGTTAACTGAAAATAGATCTTCGTAAAAAATAAGACTGGGACTAGGAGAAGCAGGAGAGAGAAAGGTGAGAGTGCAGGCCCAAGGGAGGGTAGGATGCGAAGAATCACTGTGTTCCTAAATTTGTATATATAAAATGCATGACAAGAGCCTAGGGTGATTACTGACACCATAATCAAGAGTGCCAATTTGTTAAGTCAACAATAGGAGTCACTGTGCACTTACTCCTCATGTAGGATCTCTGTCCTTAATGTGCTGTACATTGTGATTTAATGCTATAACTAGTACTCAAACAGTATTTTACACTTTGTGTTTCCGTGTGGGTGCAAACTGTTAAAAGCTTTACTTAATAAACAGATCTTCTGTATATAAAGAGAATTGAAAATGAATCTTGATGTGAATGGAAGAGGGGAGGGAGTGGGAGAGGGGAGGGTTGCGGGTGGGAGGGAAATTATGGGGGGAAAAAGCCATTGTGATCCATAAGCTGTACTTTGGAAATTTGTATTTACTAAATAAAAGTTAAAAAAAAGCATGAAGTCTGTATACCTTAAATAAAAAGGTTTACAGGTTAAAAAACTGACTCTAGATGAATTGAAAAAAAAAATGGAAGTGATAATCCTGTATGTATAACATTTTGTGATATTTCAATATGGACCTTCTTTCAATGTAAGTCTAAAACTATTAAAAAAAAACTTGCATGAACATAATGAAAAATTCTAGAGAAAAATTAAGTGGCAGTGATTCTTCATTTGTTTTATAACACAAAAAGTCTTTTACAAGACTGGAAAAAGATACATCAATCTTCCTGTTCTTAAACAAACAAGCAAACCAGGGGTAGATGTTGTAAAGTGGTGACTAAAACTCCTGTCTGCAATATCTTCACCCCATATGGGTGCTGGTTCATGACTTGACTGCTCCACTTCCAATCCAGCTCCCTGCTAATGGCCTGGGAAAAGCAGCAGAAGATGGTCCAAGTGTTTGGGCCCCTGCCAACCATGTGGGAGACCCAGATGAAGCTCATGGCTCCTGACTTAGGCTTGGCCTAGCTCTAATGTTTCAGTCATCTGCAGAGTGAACCAGCAAATGGAAGATCTCTCTCTTTGTGTCTCCCCTCTCTCTGTAACTCTGACTTTCAAATAAATGAGTAAATCTTTTTTTTTTTTTTAAAGCAAATCAGATTGGCTTTGTTTTGTGAATGCAAGGTTGAGTCAGCTGTTAACCAATCAATGTAACACATCAGATTAATAGAATAAAAGCGAAAAACCATGTGGTTATTTCAAAAGAAGTAATAAAAAAGAGATATAATAAAAACTATTAGTAAATTAGAAGAAATTTTCCTTTAGATAAAGCATATTGAAACATGCATAAAAAGTAAGCAGTTTTCAGTTTGAAATCAAAAATAAAATAAATATCCCTGCCATTCACCACTTCTGTTCAAATATGTACCTAAGTTGTATTCAGTAAAACAAGTGAAAAAGTAGTGTTATAAGGACTCAAAAGAAAGGAGAAATAACCACATACCTTTTCCAGATTATATTGCATGCCTATAGAAATTCCCAAATAACCTTTTGGAATTAATATCTAAATGTAAGATTTAAAATTAGGAAACAAAACAAATGGTATTTCTGTATATCACAATAAACACATACAAAATGAAATTAAGAAAATTATTATTAGTTGTAGCAACATTAAAAACCATTGAGGGCCAGTGCCATGGCTTACTTGGTTAATCTATGCCTGTGGCGCCAGCATCCCATATGGGCGCCAGGTTCTAGTCCCGGTTGCTCCTCTTCCAGTCCAGCTCTCTGCTGTGGCCTGGGAGTGCAGTGGAGGATGGCCCAAGTGCTTGGGCCCTGCACCCGCATGGGAGACGTGGCCCCTGGCTTTGGATTGGCACAGCGCCAGCCGTGGCAGCCATTTGGGGAGTGAACCAATGGAAGAAAGACCTTTCTCTCTGTCTCTCTCTCTCACTGTCTATAACTCTACCTGTCAAATAAATTAAAAATAAATAAATAAAATAAACATAAAATCCATTGAATAAATTTCCCAAAAGTGTCACAAAACTCTATATGGATCTATGAAGTATTTTTTTTTATTAATTTTTTTTAACTTTTATTTAATGAATATAAATTTCTAAAGTACGACTTATGGATTACAATGGCTTCCCTCCCATACCGTCCCTCCCACCCACAACCCTCCCCTTTCCCACTCCCTCTCCCCTTCCATTCACATCAAGATTCATTTTCGATTATCTTAATATACAGAAGATCAGCTTAGTATACATTAAGTAAGGATTTCAACAGTTTGCTTCCACACAGAAACATAAAGTGAAAAATAATAGATGATTTTTTTTAAATGATGATGAAATCAGATCAGACCTATTGTCATGTTTAATCCCAGTGAGAGTCAAGTTGGGAGTTGATAATTTCTTTTTTTTTTTTTTTTACAGAAGATCAGTTTAGTATACATTAAGTAAAGATTTGTGGAAACACAAAGTGAAATATATTGTTTGAATACTCGTTATAGCATTAAATCTCAATGCACAGCACATTAAGGACAGAGATCCTACATGAGGAGTAAGTGCACAGGGACTCCTGTTGTTGACTTTACCAATTGACACTCCTGTTTATGGCATCAGCAATCTCCCTATGCTGCAGTCATGAGTTTCCAAGGCTATGGAAGCCCTCTGAGTTCTCCGACTCTTCTCTTGTTTAGACAAGGTCATAGTCACAGTGGAGGTTCTCTCCTCCCTTCAGAGAAAGGTACCTCCTTCTTTGATGACCTGTTCTTTCCACTGGGATCTCACTCGCAGAGATCTTTTGCCAGAGTGTCGTGGCTTTCCATGCCTGAAATACTCTCATGGGCTTTTCAGCCAGATCTGAATGCCTTTAGGGCTGATTCTGAGGCCAGAGTGCTATTTAGGACATCTGCCATTCTATGAGTCTGCTGAGTATCTCACTTCCCATGTTGGATCACTCTCCCCTTTATTTACTCCATCGGTTAGTGTTAGCAGGTACTAGACTTGTTTATGTGCTCCCTTTGACTCTTAGTCCTTTCATTATGATCAATTGTGAACTGAAATTGATCACTTGGACTAGTGAGATGGCATTGGTACATGCCACCTTGATGGGATTGAATTGGAATCCCCTGGTATGTTTCTAACTCTACCATTTGGGGCAAGTCAGCCTGAGCATGCCCCAAATTATACATCTCTTCCCTCTCTTATTCCCACTCTTATGTTTAACAGGGATCACATTTCAGTTAATTTTCAACACTTAAGAATAACTGTGTATTAATTACAGAATTAAAGCAGTCATATTAAGTAGAACAGACAAAAAAACTACTAAGAGGGATAATGTATTAAGTTGTTCATTAACAGTCAGGGCTATGCTGATCAAGTCACCGTTTCCCATAGTGTCCATTTCACTTCAACAGGTTTCCTTTTTGGTGTTCAGTCAGTTGTCACCGATCAGGGAGAACACAAGAGACCTCGAATAGCTAAAGCAATCTTGTACAACAAAAACAAAGCCAAAGGCATCACAATACCAGATTTCAGGACATACTGCAGGGCAGTTGTAATCAAAACAGCATGGTACTGGTACAGAAACAGATGGATAGACCAATGGAACAGAATTGAAACACCAGAAATCAACCCAAACATCTACAGCCAACTTATATTTGATCAAGGATCTAAAACTAATTCCTGGAGCAAGGACAGTCTATTCAATAAATGGTGCTGGGAAAATTGGATTTCCACGTGCAGAATCATGAAGCAAGACCCCTACCTTACACCTTACACAAAAATCCACTCAACGTGGATTAAAGACCTAAATCTACGACCTGACACCATCAAGTTACTAGAGAACATTGGAGAAACCCTTCAAGATATTGGCACAGGCAAAGAATTTCTGGAAAAGACCCGGGAGGCAAGGCAGTCAAAGCCAAAATCAACTATTGGGATTGCATCAAATTGAGAAGTTTCTGTACTGCAAAAGAAACAGTCAGGAGAGTGAAGAGACAACCGACAGAATGGGAAAAAATATTTGCAAACTATGCAACAGATAAAGGGTTAATAACCAGAATCTACAAAGAGATCAAGAAACTCCACAAAAACAAAACCAACAACCCACTTAAGAGATGGGCCAAGGACCTCAATAGACATTTTTCAAAAGAGGAAATCCAAATGGCCAACAGGCACATGAAAAAATGTTCAAGGTCACTAGCAATCAGGGAAATGCAAATCAAAACCACAATGAGGTTTCACCTCACCCCAGTTAGAATGGCTCACATGCAGAAATCTACCAACAACAGATGCTGGCGAGGATGTGGGGAAAAAGGGACACTACCCACTGTTGGTGGGAATGCAAACTGGTCAAGCCACTATGGAAATCAGTCTGGAGATTCCTCAGAAACCTGAATATAACCCTACCGTTCGACCCAGCCATCCCACTCCTTGGAATTTACCCAAAGGAATTTAAATTGGCAAACAAAAAAGCGGTCTGCAGCCTAATGTTTATTGCAGCTCAATTCACAATAGCTAAGACCTGGAACCGACCTAAATGCCCATCAACGGTAGACTGGATAAAGATACTATGGGATATGTACTCTTTAGAATACTATACCGCAGTAAGAAACAACGAAATCCAGTCATTTGCAACAAAATGGAGGAATCTGGAACACATCATGCTGAGTGAAATAAGCCAGTCCCAAAGGGACAAATACCATATGTTCTCCCTGATCGGATCTATGAAGTATTTTTGAGAGCCTGAGGAAAGGTTTAATATGAATAAGGTCATAGTATAATCATTATTAAAAAAAAATTGATACTTAAATTCAATGTAATCCCAAAGAAAATTCCGGAACTTTTAGCTTGTAGAACCTGACAAGATTATAAAAAGTCCAAGAAGAGCCTAGATAAGCTGGGCATGCTTAAAGTGGAACAGTTTTAAGATTTACAACACAGGGAATGGGAGAATATTTTAAAAGTTCATGAAAAGCTGGAATGAAACATGCAAATTTGAGTGCAAAAACACCTGGAAAATCATGCACAGTTTTTCCATAATATGCATTTGCATTAACTTTTTGAAGACTCCTCATATTAATTGTTGTAAAGTAGTTGCTATATGGAAAATATTTCCCGTATATAGCTTTTTATCACTGATATTTTTCAAGTTTTCACTCCATTCTGCATCTTTATTGTTTTTAGCCATTTGAACAGTGATGCTCAAGATCATATCCTCAGATATAAAATCTATTCACATGTATTTAATTTTTTTCAAACACCACCCCCCAGCAAAAAAGATCAAAATGGAAATTACCCAAATTAAGACATTGATTCTACATATATGTAAGTATGCATCCAGAAATACAGGACTTAAAAGGGTACTAATATTGCATTTTGTACTTGTGTGTTATTTTGTTTCTCAGAGTATCACATAATGTATTTCATTGTATCTACATGTATTTTAATTAGTATATTTTGATGCAGCATATAAAACACAAAATCATTGAAAAGTTTCCACATTTCATTGTTTCTGTACTAGCAATTTTAACATGTCTACATTTTGGTCAGTTATATGCTATATTTCCTTTCAAATATTTCATTTCAGAATAACAGTGTTAAGGAGTGATTGTAAATATAAAATGCACTTCTCTTGAATGATTTCCTACTTTGGTTTGTGTTTTGATTGTACATTTTTTACATTTTGTGCTTCCTGGCATTTTTCTTTGTGTTAATCTCATTTTAAAAATAATCATAGTGTGTCTATTCTAAAGAGTCTTAATTGATTGCTATCTTATTGATCACAGCTAATACTTCATCATCTATTGCTGACTAGTTTTAACTCCTTTCCTTATATTCAGCCACCTTAAACTGTAGATTTTCAGTGTATTTTATTCCTTGATCCTCAACACCACTCATCCTTGAGCAGTGAACTCATGTGAGGTGATTTTGCATCTCTGCTTCCTTTTTCCACATTTTGACCTTTGTCAAGGTTTTATCCTGAAACGTCATATCGCCTCTGAGCAGCATTGACAATCCCTGCTACAAGATTGAATCTCCTCCACAATGATTTCACTTGCTGGCTTTCAATTGTTTGGGCTTACTGTTCCACTAAGAAATTAAAAGAAAAATCTCCCTTCTACAAAGATACCTTGCATCCAGTTGATATAAGATCAACATAATTAATTGTTTGAAGTAACTGTTTCTAAGAAATCTAGAATTTTTTATGCTAAACCATCATCTACATTTATTGAACATTATAATAAGGATTCTGATTTATAAGCATAGTGTATATCATCTAAGAAAGTTTAGCTTGTAGATTATTACTTAAAGTTTTGCGTGGTATATAGCAATTATCTTACATTCTCATCATATTTCTTTATTATGTCTTACTCTAATCTAGTTAATTGTTTTGATTGTGGACATTAACTTCTTACATTTATTTTATTTACAAGAATTCTTCTAACAGCATCACTGATATTCTGTTCTTGCAGTAGTTGTGAATAATAGAGTTGGTATTAACATTCATAAATTCATTTCTTTAGTTTATTATGTTCTACCCTGGCATTAAATTGGTATTTGTTTCCAATTAGGAAACCTATTACACACACACACACACACACGCTCAGTAGAGGACTTCATGTACTTTTTTTATATCATTTTTTACATCAGGTTTTATATAGTAGGGCAGAATAGCCCAGCAAAGTTTAGGACAGGAATTCTAATTATACCAGAGTGTTATAAAGAATACTTCCATGAGAATAAAGAATGGAATGTGATTTGGTCATAAGTTGGCTTATTTAGGTAAAGAAAAAAAATTCAGAGTCTAAGTATGCAATCATAAGTAGGGTTTTCCAGTTATATTACTTATTAGCAGAAGTATTTTGTATGTAAGTGATAAAATTCTTGCTCAAACCAATTATTTTTGGAAAAAAGCTGCAGTAATATCATATTACTAGCTTCAAAATTGTATAGAATTGGGGCTTCAAGTAATGCATCCAGTTTTCTCATGTTTTTAAATGTCCACCTATTCAATTTTTATCTTATTGTATAGGTAAAGAGAGAGAAAGAGTCCTTGAGCCTTAGCACCTGCCTCCCAAATTGTGCATTATCAGGAAGTTAGAACCAAAGCACAGCTGAGACTCAAACGGAGCCGCCCCAAGCAGCATCTTAACCACTGTGCCAAATGCCCACCCCCAATTTCCTCACTGCTTTCTACATGGTGAACAAGAAGGCATCAACAATTTAAAAATCACATCTTATCAGCTTAGTGACCTCAGAAGACAAACTCATCAGAGAGCTCAGACTCTGATGAGCTTATCAGAGAATCAGAGATTCTGCTTTGTCCATCCGAGTCATGGTCTGCTTCTGATGCAAGTGCAGTGAACTTGTGGATAGGGTAATGTCAGTCTTACTTCAGTCTTATAAAATGCCATTTTCTGCAAAGAATGAATTGCTCTGTTAGGAAAAGAGGGTAGGTATGATGGGCAGAGCATATTAGCAAATATACAGTAATTCTGGTCAAATTTGAGATGGTTATGACTTATCAGATTGGAAAATATAGGAACCAATTTAAGAAGAATATGCTACTAGTAGAGGGTAGAGACACCTCCTGACCCCCACACAAATATACTGACTATTAAAGGCCAGAATCTAGACAAGAAGAGCTTGGTTACCATTTCCAGAATCCAAGGACTGAGGAGTTAGGATGGAGGGGCAGAAGTCTGTTCAGTGAGTACCAAAATGAGCTGAAATATTGACATCAATTGGAGGCATGGGCTAACCATGCTTTTCCTTGTAAAGTCTGGAACTTAGATACATGAACTGGAAAAGGGTGTGAGTAGAGCTAAAGTCACAGGCCAAGCAAGTAGAGGTTCATTCCTGGACTTGATGAACAAAATCTCTAATATAATTATCCCAGCTCTAATTTGCAAGAGTCAGGTGCCTTAAATTGAGTTACTAAAATTCCCTAATTATCAGCATCCTCCTCTGCACACTGGAGACGTTTCCTGTGATCAGCTTCTAAGTTACCTTGAGGATTTAAGAAGCTGATCAAGGGGCTGGCATTGTGTCATAGCAGGGAAAAACTGCAGCCTGCAACACCTGCATCCCATATGGGCACTGGTTCATGTCTTCGCTGCACAACCTCAGATCCCGTTCCCTGCTAACAGCCTGGGGAAAGTAGAGGAAGATGGCCCAAGTGTTGGAACCCCTTCCATCCACCTGGGATAGGTGGAAGTAGCTTCTGACTCCTGGTTTTGGCCTGGCACAGTGTTAGCCATTGCAGCCATCTGGGGAGTGAACATGTGGAAGGAAGTGCTCTCTCTCTCTCCCTCTCCCTCTCCCTCTGTCCTTATAATTCTGACTTTCAAATAAATAAATAGATTTTTTAAAAAGATGCTGACCATGATAAAATATTCAGCACTGAACTTGGCCCTTAATAACCACATTCATATCTTTCTATATAGAAAAAGGTGAAAATAATAGAAGGTTTGAAATTTTTCACATAATATTTGACACAGAGCCTTAATTATCATATATTGAATTGAGATCACATGAAGAAAGCGTCTTAGCTTAACAGAAAATTCTGATAAATTCAGTGACTACTGCATTATCTATTTTCATGAGTTTACACAGGAAGGAAGCCTATGCTTTGGATAAGTCTCAGAGGAAGACCAGATAGGGACAGAAGAATCAGGGATTACTGGATGATAATTTTCGTGAGTTGGGCCCAATATTATGCACTAAGTCTATGGAAGGAGGTAGCATTTAAAGGCACTTCCCTTAAAGGGATTTATGGAATTACATTACTGCTAGGGCCCAGGTGACAAAAGTGCAACAAAGATGGGAAGAGATGAGTTTTCTACTTTTTCATGATATGCAAACATGGCTAAAAATTGAAGTGAAGTTCTTCCTGTGAAGAATCAGCAGTTGGCAGAGTGTTAGATCTCATGCTAGGGCAGCAAAGTGTGGTCCACATTCAGACTCAATCCACAAACTGTTGGCACAGAGACTCAGAGCAGGTCTTTAGAAACTTTAGTAGCAACTTGACATTGCTGTGACATTCAAGAATCCGCTGTTTTTCTAGAAATTCATCTTTATTGTATTTTATAAATGTATTGATTTTGTGTCAGATTAGAGGAGAAAGCTATTCCTTCAGCACAGGTGGTTTGAGAACTGCTCTAGGGAATGTTCTGTGTCTTACTGGAATTCACAGTCTGCTCTCTGCTCTGGAGGGGCAAATCACCTTCCTAATAGGTTACTGGTGCTGAAAATCATTGAGGAGCTGAAATGGAAAAGCTTGAATGAGTTCATTCTAGAAGGTGTATGCACTAAACACAGGGATTTTGAAGACTCCCTATGTGCAACTATTTGTATACTGCAGACTGAACCCTATGATAAGATACCCACTAGACCTCTACAAAGAACTTGGGGGGGATTTTGAACTGGGTGTTGAGGTTGTGCATCATGAGATTGGGATCAATGAGTCAGAAACAACTTGGATTATTAAAACTACAATTGGATCATCCTAGCTCAGGGAATTTTTGAGCTATTTCATGTATTTTGTATGTATGTCTTTGTATATGTGAAATAAAATATGTGTCAGTTGAAACAATAGTTGCAGGAAAAAGGAAAACAAAGGAAACCATCCCAATAACTAACAGAGCAAAGGGTAATTTAAGCTTCTCAGCAGATGCAAAGGAAAATCTGACCAGGAGGAAATCAGTGCAGTGCAAGGATGACAGGAAAGAACTCCTTTTATTTTCACCTAAGGCAATAAATCAGATCTGTGAAGAGAAACCCAGGGCCAGAAATAGTTTATATGTTTCCTTTTTTCAATTAACTCTGTCTAGTACACGGAGAAGGCAATTGCACTGGAGAGATACAAGAGGTTTTCAGTAATCAGAGAAAGAAAATTCTGGAGGAGAGGTACAAAGAACTCGGGAACGAAGACCCTTATATACAAAATATTGGGCATGTAAATGTTAAGCATTGAGGCAAATCTCTTGCCACATGAGATAGTATTTACAGAGGAATATTGAGTGCTTTTAGTAAAGAAAGAAGCAAATTCTGACTTGGTGGAATGCAGCAGCTTCATTTCTTGATAGTAGTTGACATAAGCCATGAAGGATTAAAGAGATGTTCAAAACACTGAGTTGGGTTGGTGGGAAAGAGGGTATTCTACCCTTTCTGACCTTGTAAACTTAATGAGTCACTTCAATTCTCCATCCAAGTTTTTGATTTCTAGGGGAATTCATTATTAACGATGGTAGTAATTTTGTAGGTTCAGTTGTAGAGACATGAGTATATAGTGAGAAAGTGCTAATTTTCCCTGCTGATAGCAAATCATGTGTTTGTAACAGAATATCAATGATATTTTCAGCAGTACACATATAAAGCACTCAGACACACAACAACTAACTGCATTTGGACAGTGATAGCTGCTTTTCATCAGTGACATTGCTTTGCTACTTCTTCCTGAAAAAGGGTTGCAGAGATTTCCAGTTTTTCCTGTTGCTGTTTTGGTCCCCACCATTGTTTAATCTCTCCTGAGTATCAATCAGCACAAAGCTATCTATTTCATCTATATCTGCATCTATCTATCTATATCTATATCTCTCTATCTATCTATCATTTATGTGGCTGTTTGAATACCAATATATTTATCCACCACTTCCTTTTCACTGATATACACAAAGGATATCTGTGGAGTGCATTTTCCCTTTGCTGCAGTAAGATAAATGAGCCTAATATATATTTTTTCCTTTTAAGTGTAGGATGTGCTTAGTGGCCTTCAGTGGTATTTAAGAATAGAAATAATTTATGATAAAGAATGCAATGAGTAGAAATGCTACAACACTGTCATATTAGAAGGCTGAGTATTCCCTTCCCATTTCACAAATAAGAAAACCAAGGTTGATTTAGGACAGTAACTTTCTTGAGGACTGAGTATTATAGTAAGTGATAAATCTGAGGATTAATCCAAAATCTAAATCAAGTGTTTGACTCAGTCCCAAAAAAGACAAATATCATGTTTTTTTCTGATATGTGGTAGTTAATATAGAATACAAAAAAAGCAATGTATAGGAATAAACTGACATCTTATGATTTGATTATTGCTTTTAGCCCTTGTCTATATTCCTATGGAACAGTGGTCTTTGTACTTTTTACTTGTTGAATATTATGGTTAATGGCGCATTAAATCTGTGTAAATTGAAATTATGTTAATGCAAAAATTAAAAGAAAAAATAGAAAGAAAGAAAGGAGTGAGGGATGGAGAGAAGTGTGGTTATCTTCTTAGAATTGTATCTATGAAATCTTTCTACATTAATAAAAAATTTTAAAAGGGAAAATGTTGCATATATCCATAATGTAAAATTATTCAGTTTTAAAAAGAATAAAATTCTGTCATTTTCATCAAGATGAAAAAGCAAAAATATAAATCCAAAATGACATCTTTAAGTAATAGTTTAAAAGTTTTCACATATTATTTTTAACTTCATTGGGTGCCAATGTTGAAGTGATATAAATAAAAATGTTTGCAGCAAAATAGAAAAAAATGTTTGTCAAGAAACTCAGTTCGAGGAGAGCAATGGAAGAGATGATAAGGACTGAAGTAGACAACAACAATAAAACCTTTAAATAGCCATGTATGCAAACACTGGACAGTAGTTGGGTTGCTAGTCTATGTCTATTACTAGACTCATTGCCATGCTCACCTATTACCTCTTCTCACACCCAATAATTTCAGCTGTAACCATCAATGAGTGACTTCACCTCCTAAAGGTACTTTTCTAAAAATAGTTCTTACTCAGCTATAGAACTGGATCATCTAAAACTTTAACTTCCTCTTCAATATACCTATAAGGAGAAAGAAACCTTACTAATGGAGAAGGTCAGCTCTCCTGACTATACGGAACTCTTTCATGACATAAAATGCTTAAATTAGTTCATGTGTTGTGACTTTTGTAAAGTCCTCTTTATTTACAACCATGTATTCTGTCTTTCTGCAATAGCAGTACATACTTCTGCAGAGGTGCACCAGAAGAGCCAATGATTTATAAAATCTTATATGCAGATCCTGTTTCTCAGGAGTGTCAGCTTTTCACAGTACCTTTGTTGTACAAACTCTTCCTAAAATATTCTGTATCTTCTTCTGTCTTGGGAAGAACTCTACACTATTCTACCATTGATTGTCTCTTCAATGATCATGAAAAAATAAAGGAAAACTATTTTTCACTTAATGTGCTTAGTAGATTATCAAATCACTTTCAAATCAAGTTTTAAAGATATTTTAATATACTTACTAAGGAATGTTTCATTTTGCTTTCTTCTAAACTTAAGTTGATTTTCCTAGCTGCATCTCTTTTGTTAATTCCTTGGCCTTTGTTGTTTTTTCTTATGCTTCTTAATGATTATTCTGTGAATGTTTCCACCTGGCATTTCTTTAGTTATGAGTATGTGAAACTTGTACATGATTTTCACCCCTTTTAGCAATCCTGATAATGAAATCTAATAATTTGCTCAGTGAAATGCAGTAATTCTCATCCCTTGAGTTTATATGTTGAGTATTGACTTTACCTGACACAGACATAAATAAAATCCACAAAAAATTCCAGCAAGTACCATTTCTAGACTTATTTGAAATATTAATTTTTTTTTGCATTTATCCAAGTTAGCTCTGAAACATGAATGGCAAGTACTTTATTATAAAGGATGCCCTTTATGTAAGGCTCTTAAGAAGTGGTAGCCTCTTCTCTACCTCTTAAAAGTCTATAACCTGCTCCTCAGAGGTCATAATGTTCAACTTTTTAAGGCATTTTCAAATATTTTCCTTTGCATATTAAAATAACATGCTTGAGTTTATATCCCTTCACATGCATGCACACTACTCTCCCCCATCCATCATGATATAGTGTCATAACTGTCGCTCCCCCTCTTCATGGAGGAACGACACTAAACCCTGCCTAGGCTTCATATCCAAGTCACGGCACCATTATGTCGCTCCCCCTCTTCATGGAGGAACGACACAGGACCCTGCGCTGTTCTTTCGTCTGCTCGGCCCTCCCTGGGTTTGCTGCTGGTTCTTCCCGGGTTGGCTACCGACCCTTCCACCTCCATGGAAGGGCGGTTCCCCCTGCCACTTTCCCCACTTCCACGGGGCAGCGGCACACCACCGGCTGGCTCTCTGGGGGGCTGCTCAGGTGTTCCTTCAGATAGATGTTCCTGGTGCATGTTGTCTCTCTCCTCCTTTATAGTCCTCTTCCACCAATCCCAACTCTGCTACCCACACGCCGAGTATGCTGCTCTCCTCCAATCAGGAGCAGGATCAGCTCCTGTAGGTCATCACTCAAGTTGGCGAGAGGCAGCTGCGTAGAAGTTGTTACTCCCTTCTCAGCGCCATATTGTGGGAAAGCAGATGCATAGAATAAGTCTTAATTCCAGTAACAGTCTAGTCCGAGTTGCTCCCCACAATAACAGGTACTTACACTAATGCTCTACTTAACTGTTATTAATATATATTTTAATTTATAGCTAAGCCATATTTTTGTTTTGTACAATACTGCTTTCTTTTTGATCCTGTTTTTTCATTAGCTTAATTTTCCATGAAAATGTCACTATCCATTTTCATTATTATAATAGAATTCCTGAGTATGGTTTACTTGCAAAAGAAAGAATTTTATTCAGTTCATAGTTCGTTTTAATCAATTAATTAATTTGAAAGGTAAAGTGACAGAAAGAGAGATGGAAGGGTCTTCTTTCTGTGAGTTCACACCCCAAAAGGCCTGAATGGCGGGGTTTTGGAAAGCAAGACCCTGAACCTCCATCTGGGTCTCCCATTTTGGTGGTAGGGCCTCAAGTACTTGAACTGTATTCTGTGGCTTTCCCAGGAACATTAGCAGTGACCGGGATCAGAAGTGGAGCGGCTGGGACTCAAACATGGACCTCTTGCATGGGATGCTGAATGTTACAAGCAGTCACTTATTTGTGCCACGACACTGGCCCCAGTTCAGAATTCTTGAGGCTGCAGTAGCTGTATCTTATGAAGCCCTGATGTTTCATCACAATGTGGTGGGAAGAAAGCAAAAAGAAAAGTGGGCAAATGTGGAAGAAAACAAATAGGAGATATGAGTTTGATACAGAAAAGCTTGCTCTTGCAATAGCAAATCCAGTCTCTGAAGAAAGGCATTAATTTTTCATAGTGGTCTAATAACATCTTAAAGGTACTATCACCTTTCAACACAACTGTAGTTGTAATCAAATTTCAACATGTGTTTCAGGGGCACAGATCATATTGAAGCCATATTAAACAGGAATATATTTTCAGACTCTTTGCCAATAGGAAAATTCTTCTTCTATCAAGAATTTTAAATACTAATCTTTCAATTTCATTTCCTTATGTAGACCTATTCCTCCTCAAACCCTTGTCCTCTCATATAGTAGCTCCTCTGGCACCCTTCTCCAGCCCTCATCTTGAGATTCCTTTTCTTTGTTTTGAACATTCTGATTTATATTTCATTACTTTTTAATTTTGCTGTATTTTTATTTCATTAGTTTCCTGTAAATTGTACAAGTATTGTCACTTTGAGATCTTGCAAGTCTGAAGGACTCCTTAATCTACGTTCAGAGTTAATTGATGGGTGCTGAATTCTAGGTTGGAAATCATATTATCCCAGAATTGTGGAGGGATAATATGCCAAAAATTTACACTTTATTGCATAGCAAAAACATTCCAAATACAAGTGTTATCATGCAGTACTTGCTTTTCTGTGACATTTTTGCTTAAAACAGTAGCCTCCAAGTTATCCATGTTGTTGCATATTTTCTTTTTTTTTAACGCTGACTAATATTCCATAGGTTTTTGCACATTTTCTCTATTTTTCTGTGAGGGCATTTTGGTTGACTCCATATCTTGGCTAATGTGAAAAGTGCTTTAATGAATACAGAAGTGCAGATATCTCTCTGATAAACTGATTTAAATAATTTGGACAAATGATGAGTGGTTGAATTATTGAATCATTAGATACTTTTATTTTAAACTTTTTGGTGAAACTCTATGCTGTTTTCCATAGTGGCTGCGTTAATTTACATTCCCATCAATAATGCCCATGTGTTCTCTTGTGCAGGTGTTTTCTTTTCCCCACATCTATTTAAACATTTGTTATGTATTTGTTCTGATAAAAGACAATCTTAAAAGTGTGAGGTGATAACTTATTTTGATTTTGTTTCTCCTTATGAATGGTGATGCTGAACATCTTAAAATTTATCTGCTGGATATTCACATGCCTTCTTTTGAGAAATACGCCTTCAGATCATTTGCTCATTTTAAAATTGGATTAATGTTTTTCCTTACTATTGAGTTATATAAGTTCCTTACATAGATTATATATCAACCCCTTATCTGCTATCTGGTTTGGAAATATGGGTTGTCTCTTTCCTCTATTGATTGCTTCTTTGCTGTGCAGAAGCTTTTGATTATTTTAATCATAAATTTTCAATAAGTCTTCCCTTGTCTCTGAATTTAACTTTAAAATGGCCTCGAATTCTTATTTCATGATTTCAATATCTTTTCTTATTTTTCCGTTTATTTTTTCAAAACCATCTGTTTCAGTTAGTACACAAGTCAAATTATTTTTATTTTTCTAATAACTGTCTAAAGTTATATGTTATCTGGCCATCTTTCCCCTCCTTGATAATACTCCTTACTATATTTTGGTGTGCTTGCTGTATATTATCCACCAATGCTTTCTCATTGTCCCTTGAACCTTCTAGGCACTTATAATTTTCTCTTCCTCCTCCCCAAGTCATTTGTGGGATTTTCTCCCTCACTGTCATTAGGTTTCTATTAAACCATCATATTCTCATAGAGGCTTTAGAAACAATTCTATTTTACATTGTCCAAACTCTACTTCCCAGTTTCCCTTTCTGCTTTATTTTTTTTCATAGCATACACCATTTTAAAAAATGATTTATCTTCTTTATTTTCTGACTTTCCATAGGGTGGGCTTTTTATTGAATTCCCAAAGCCAAAGTCCACAGAACTCTTGGAAAATATTAGTACTCATTAAATTGTTTTGAGTGGTTCTGGGATTCACGTTGGTAGGCAGTACACCACGGGGGAAGCTCTAAGTTAAAACACAGAAAGCTGTTTTACTGGGAAAAAAAAAAAAAAAAGAGAGCAAAACTTTGGGGAAAGCAATCAGTCTTTCTTTGGGACTCTTCAAAAGGTATAGCATGAATTAATTCCAATGGTAACATTTCCTGACATTTATTTATTTTTAGTTCTACTTTCCAACATCAACTTAAAAAAATCAGCCTCAAGAATTCAGTTTCTTCTGATCCAGAATGGCATTTGGCTTTTGTTTTCCAATGACCAATATTGAGACTTGAAAAATATTGCACTATTGTCCTTTGATTTTTATTTATTACATTTAAATTTATTTTTATTAATTTTATTGGTAGAGAGCCAAAGAGATAGAGAAAGAAAAAGAGCTATTTTATCTGTTGGTTCACTCACCAAATGCCCACACAGCTGAGGCTGAGCCAGGCCAAGCCAGTAGCCTAGAACACAATCCAGATCTCCCCCATGGCTGACAAGGGCAAGGATGCAAGTACTTGACCCATCATCTGCTTTCTCCTAGGGTGTGCATTAGCAGGAAGCAGGAGTTGGACACAGATCCAGGACATGAGTCCAGATGCTCTGATATGGGGTGTGGGTCTCTGTGCCAAACAACCACCTTATCTTTTAGTTTTTTCCTATGCTGTACACACCTCTAATGTTTCATCTCTCACTTTTTGTCTTAGAACTCTTTCTCAGTTATTCAATTTTCATTTATAAGCACTTATTGTTTAATGAGTTTTGAGCTAAGAGCTGGCATTGTGGCAGAGTGGGTAAAGCTGCCACCTGCGAATTCTGCCTATCATATAGGTTCCAACTCTTGTCCCGGTTCCTCCACTTCCAATCCAGTTCCCTGCTGATGGTGTGGGAAGGGCAGGAGATGATGGCTATGTGTGTAGGACATGTCACCATCTGGGAGACCTGGTTAAAGCTCCTGGCTCCCGGCTTCAGCCTGACCCAGTCTTGACTGTTGCAGCCATTTGGGAGTGAGCCAGTAGATGGGAGTGAGCCAGTAGATGGGAGATCTCTATGTCTCCCTATCTCTCTATGACCCCAACTTTTAAGTAAATAAATAAATATATTTTTTTATTTTTTATTTTTATTTTTTTATTTTTTATTTATTTATTTATTTTTTTGACAGGCAGAGTGGACAGTGAGAGAGAGAGACAGAGAGAAAGGTCTTCCTTTGCCATTGGTTCACCCTCCAATGGCCGCCGCGGCTGGCGCGCTGCGGCCGGCACACCGCGCTGATCCGATGGCAGGAGCCAGGAGCCAGGTGCTTTTCCTGGTCTCCCATGGGGTGCAGGGCCCAAGCACCTGGGCCATCCTCCACTGCACTCCCTGGCCACAGCAGAGAGCTGGCCTGGAAGAGGGGCAACCGGGACAGAATCCAGCGCCCCAACCGGGACTAGAACCCGGTGTGCCGGCGCCGCTAGGCGGAGGATTAGCCTAGTGAGCCGCGGTGCCGGCCTAAATAAATAAATATTTTTTAAAAAAGCAAGTTATGATTTAGAAATATGGTATGGGTAGTGGAGATACAGAATCACTAAAAAAATAGAGTGCTTATTTCCTATCTATGTACCTTTACATTTTTTTCTGTAGAAAGCAATCATCTTAGCTTCTCTGTAAATCTCGAGGGTAATTCCACCATACTACTGTTTTGTATATTTGACTTTTTTCCCTGTTGTATTATTTCTATATAAAATTGAATTAAATATTTCATTTTATTCACTTGCATGTGGTAAACTGTGTAATTCTTTTTTGTGTCATATAAATCTTCATTCTATTTGCAACTGAGAAGTGAAGTAGAACAAAATTGGAAGATGTGCAAAGACCATGCAGTAGCACAGCAATGGTACATTTGTGGATTGGGGGAAGACTGCTGGAGTAGACATTGTGGTATGCAACACTGATCTTCCAAGAAGAGAGATGTTATTTTCCAGTTTCTGGAAGGACTGCCAGCAGACAGCCTACAGTTGATAGCTCCTTCTAACAATTACCTTAGCTGTTAGACACCACCTTGCTTAAGGCCAAGTCCCTTCTTTGGGTGGCCTATATCCAGTGACTAATTGATACATGAATTTGAAGGCATGCCCACCTCTATCCTACTCAGGATAATTCTGAGTACTCTTAGGAGAAACCTGCATATTAGCATGATTTCTCCCTGTGACAAATTTGATTTTCTTTCTTTTTTTTTATTTTTTGACAGGCAGAGTGGACAGTGAGAGAGAGAGACAGAGAGAAAGGTCTTCCTTTGCCATTGGTTCACCCTCCAATGGTCGCCGTGGCCGGCGCACTGCACTGATCCAATGGCAGGAGCCAGGTACTTATCCTGGTCTTCCATGGGGTGCAGGGCCCAAGTACTTGGGCCATCCTCCACTGCACTCCCTGGCCACAGCAGAGAGCTGGCCTGGAAGAGGGGCAACGGACAGAATCGGGTGCCCCGACCGGGACTAGAACCCGGTGTGCCGGCGCCACAAGGTGGAGGATTAGCCTAGTGAGCCACTGCGTCGGCGATTTCCTTTCTATTCCTTCCTCCATTCCTGTTTCCAAGGTCACTCCTTAATAATCATTCTTCAGTCTATGTTGTCTATAAGGGCCTGCATCTTGGGCATTCAAACAATTCTAGCTTTCAGAAGATCTTGTACCTTCTTCCTCAAAACATTAATAAGGTGTGTTTCTTTCTCATGCCATGTTATGAAGCAAGATGATAGCTCTTCAGAATGACATTTCTCTCAAGGATATGATTTCTTTAATAGAAGGAGTCCCTCAATTTCTGTTGCACTGCTGGGGAAGAGCAAGAAATGAAGATGGGACAAGGTGTTTTCAGTAGCTCTGAAGGTTGTGTACAGCACTTTGACCAAACGTTATTATCCAAATTGGTTACATGATTATATCCCCATGCAAGGGAGGCTGAGACATATTTAATAGAAGGATAAATGGAATTTGTGGAGTGAACAGGTAACTTCAATACCATAGGCCTAAAAGTTGAAAATATTTCATATTGAAGGACAAGCTTGTAGATACACAGACTGAAGAGTCAGTATGGCTCATACAGTATAATATTAGAGAAAGAGGGCCTGGGGTTGAGAGTTAAGAAGTGATCCACGATCAAGTCATACAGGAAGCTATAAAGCATAGTTATCCTACACATAGATTTTCCATTGATATGCTTTCAGCAAGAATGTGATATGATTAGAATTCTTGCTATATCATTACTTCATGCCTTGTTAAGGACAGAATGGGGGAAGAATGCACAGGGCAGCAAACCTACAGCAAGGCAGATTAATAATTGTATGTAATATGATTTTTGTTCCTTGGACTATATATTTTATTATATGATATTAAATATGCAATTGAATAATTGGTTTTTTTACAGACACATTAAATGACCCTATTAGTTGCATCCTATCCAAGAAGATGTAGAATGTCTGTTTTATTGATTCATGATTTTTTCCCTTGGAATAATTTGTTTCATATGTAATTCTATCAGTGAGATTTAAGTTCAACTTTACAAAACATACCTTAAATAACAATGGCTTAAATAATACGTATGTATATTTTTTCTTCATGTGAAATGTTTCTGTAGCTTATTGTAGCACAGATATTACAGTTCTATGGGCTGTAGGGGCCCAGGATTCTTTCCAGTTCAGTGTTTTACCATCATAATCAAAGATGATCGCTAATGTTTGTCATTATTTCTGTGTCTCAAGAAACAGTAAATGATGGGCTGCAGTAGGCGAGACTGCATGCTTCCACTTGCAACACACAGACACATAGCAGCTCATAACAGAGGGAACTCTCACCACAAGAAAATCTCCATAGATTAGAGGTGCAGTTGTTAATCAAGGTGATATAACACTGTACACACAAGAGACTAACACCAGGGTGTCACCCAACTGTGAGGAAAAGGGCGGGTCACAAGAACAGAAGTGAACAACCTCCTCTAATCAAAAAACCAGAGGAAAGAGACAAGGCCCCCATTGGCTACCTCCTACACCATGGAATACTGAACAGAACAACCAGGCCACAGCCAGAAAACATCTCTTGGAACACATTAAAAGTACAGATGTCCCACTAAATCACAAAGACCCAAATTAAAAACAAAAACAATCAGAAAAAAAAACAAAGAAAAATTCAAAAATGCTGAAAAACAAAGATAAACCCCTAAATTAGAATAAGGAAGACAATATAAGCCCCCACAAAGGAACACTGAAACTCTTCAATAATAGAAGGTAGAGATGAAGAGATCAAGAATATGCCAGAAATAGAATTCAGAAAATTAATCATTAGGTTACTTAGAAGCAATAAGAAGTAAATTCACAATCTAAATGAAAAGTGCCCACATGAAATTTAGATATAAAAGAGAAGTCAGAATGAAATGCTAAAAATGAAAAATTCAATAGATCAAATCAAAATGCAGTGGAAAGCCTTAAAAACAGAATGGGTGAGAGAGAAGAAAGAATATCATAGCTAGAAGAAAAATTTCTGAAAATCTTACAGTCAGACCAAAACAGAAGTAATTAGAAAACTAAACAACACAAATAGAGATCTACAAGAGACTATCAAACGACCCAACATATGGATCCTAGAGGCTCCATGGGAATGGACAGAGAAAAAGGAAGGCCTTCTTAATGAATTAATAACAGAAAACTTCCCCAATCTAGAAAGAAAGATATATATCCAAGCACAGGAAGTACATAGAACTCCCAATAGACAGCACCATAAAAGATCCTGAACACAAAACATTGTAGTAAAGCACTCCACAGTAAAACATAATGAAAATATCTTAAAATGTGCAAGAGAGAAGTGAAAAATCACATTCAGGGAAACCCAGTTAGACTCACTGCAGACTTCTCATTGGAAACCCTACAAGCAGAGAGATTGGCAAGATATATTCCAAGTCTTAAGAGAAAAGAACCATGAACCCAGAAAAAGCTGAAACACTCTCATTTATGAGTGAGATAGAAATAAATATCTTATGAAATGGACACTGTGAGAAACAGTGACTTGATTAGCTCTTGTCCTGACGGTTGCTGCACAATGTAATACTTTATCCATTTTAGTATTTTTTTTTGTTCTAGTACCATTGGTTGAACTCTGTAATTAACACACAATTATTCTTAGGTGTTTAAATTTTAACCGAAAAGTGATCCCTATTAGGAATTTGGAAAACATTATGCTGAGTGAAATAAGCCAATCCCAAAGGGACAAATACCACTTGTTCTCCTTGATAGGTGACAACTAACTGAGCACCAAAAAGGAAACCTGTTAAAGTGAAATAAACACTATGAGAAACAGTGACTTGATCAGCCCTCACCCTGACTGTTGATGAGAAACTTGATATGTTATAGCTCTTAGTATTTTTTTTGGTTGTTTGCTCTACTTAATACTTTTGGTTGAATACTGTAATCAATACACAATTCTTCTTAAGTGCTGAAACTTAACTGAAAAGTGATCGCTGTTAAATATAAGAGTGGGAATAAGAGAGGGAAGAGATGTGCAATTTGGGACATCCTCAAGCTGACTTACCTCAAACGGTAGAGTTAGAAACATACCAGGGGATTCCAATTCAATCCCATCGAGGTGGCATGTACCAATACCATCTCACTAGTCCCAGTGATTAATTTCTGTTCACAATTGATCGTAATGATAGGACTAAGAACCAAAGGGATCACATAAACAAGAATAGTGTCTGCAAATACTAGCTGATAGAATCAAAAAGGGAGAGAATGATCCAACATGGGAAGTGAGATACACAGCAGACCCATAGTATGGCAGATGTCCTAAACAGCACTCTGGCCTCAGAATCAGCCCTTAAGGCATGCGGATCTGGCTGAAAAGCCCATGAGACTATTTCAGGCTTGGAAAGCCAAGACACTCTGGAAAAAAAAAAAAAACCTAAATGAAAGATCTCCACGAGTGAGATCCCAGTGGAAAGAATGGGTCCTCAAAGAAGGAGGTACCTTTCTCTGAAGGGAGGAGAGAATTTCCACTTTGACCATGGCCTTGTCTAAATATGATCAGAGTCAGTGAACTCAGGGGGCTTCCATAGCCTTGTCAGCTCATGACAAGAGCCTAGGGTGATTACTGATGCCATAAACAAGAGTGTCAATTTGTTAAGTCAACAACAGGAGTCACTGTGCACTTACTCCTCATGTAGGATCTTTGTCCTTAGTGTTCTGTACATTGAGATTTAATGCTATAACTAGTACTCAAACAGTATTTTTCACTTTATGTTTCTGTGTGGGAGCAAACTGTTGAAATCTTTACTTAATGTATGCTAAACTGATCTTCTGTATATAAAGAGAATCGAAAATGAATCTTGACATGAATGGAAGGGGAGAGGGAGTGGATAAGGGGAGGGTTGTGGCTTGGAGGGACGTTATGGAGGGGAAGCCATTGTAATCCATATTCTGTACTTTGGAAATTTATATTCATTAAATAGAAGTTAAAAAAAAAGAAATAAATATCTTTCAAAACAAACCATGGCCTTGTCTAAATATGATCAGAGTTGGTGAACTTAGGGGACTTCCATAGCCTTGGCAGCTCATGACAAGAGCCTAGGGTGATTACTGAGGCCATAAACAAGACTGTCAATTTGTTAAGTCAACAACAGGAGTCACTGCGCACTTACTCCTCTTGTAGGATCTTTGTCCTTAGTGTGCTGTACATTGAGATTTAATGCTATAACTAGTACTCAAACAGTATTTTTCACTTTATGTTTCTGTGTGGGAGCAAACTGCTGAAATCTTTACTTAATGTATGCTAAACTGATCTTCTGTATATAAAGAGAATCGAAAATGAATCTTGACATGTATGGAAGGGGAGAGGGAGTGGATAAGGGGAGGGTTGCGGGTTGGAGGGACGTTATGGGGGGGAAGCCATTGTAATCCATAAGCTGTACTTTGGAAATTTATATTCATTAAATAAAATTAAAAAAATATCTTTCAAAACAAATAGAAATTGAAAGAATTTGTAACTACACACCCAGCCCTACAAAAAGATGCTCAAAGAGAAACAGGAATATCACTACAAAAAAAGATGAATGCAAAACATGACCCAATAAAAGTACAAAGAAAACCCAAAATACAAAATTAGGATTATTTCTGGAAACACAGCAAGGCAAAGTCAGTACTTAACAATAGTCACCCTGAATGTAAATAGACACAACTCCCCAGTTAAAAGACACAGACTGGCTGAATGGATTAAAAATAAAGCCCTTCTACTTGCTGCCTACAAGAAACACATCTTACCAACAAATATGCATGCAGATTAAAAGTGTAAGGATGGAAAACTCCATGCTAACAGAAACCAAAAAAAGAACTGATGTTGCCATCCTAATAACAGACAAAATAGACATTAGCACAAAAAGTGTTAAAACAGAGAAAGAAGGACATTGTATAATCATTAAATGATCAATTCAACAGGAAGGTGTGACTATTAAAAACATATATGACCTAAGTACAGGGCACCTGGCTATCAAAAAGAAATTTTAATGGATTTTAAACGGAAATATAAACTCAAATACAATAGTAATGGGGGACATCAATGCCCCACTTTCAGAAAAGACAGATCAACCAGACAGAAAATCAACAAGGAAACAACAGTGTTAATATACACTATAGACCAAATAGACCTAGCAGATATCTACAGAGCCTTCTACCCTATAGCCACAGAATACAAATTTTTCTCACCAGTGCATGGAACTTTCTATAGGATTACCCACCGACTAGGCCATAAAGCAAGTCCCAGCAAATTAAAATAAAATAAAAACCATACCATGCATTTTATTAGACCACAGTGCAATGAAGCTGGAAATCAGCAACTCGGGAATCTCTAGATCATATGCAAAGACATGCAGAGTGAACAACATGCTCCTGAATGAACTGTTGGTCATAGAATAAATCAAAAGAGAAATAAAAAAATTTTGGAAACAAATTAAAATGACAATTCAACATATCAAAACTTATGGGATATAGCAAAGCAGTGTTACGAGGAAAGTTTATAGGAATTGGTGCCTACATCAAGAAATTGGAAAGGCACCAAATAAATGAGCTATCAATGTACCTCGAGGACATAGAAAAACAAAGACAACAAAACCCAAAACTAGTAGGAGAAAAGAAATAATTAAAATTAGAGAAGAAATCAACAAAATTGAAAACAAACAAAAAATATAAAAGATCAGCTAAACGAAGAGCTGGTTTTTTGAAAAAAATAAAGAAAATTGACACACCATTGACCCAACTAACCAAAACAAGGAAATAGAGGACCCAAATCAATAAAATTGGAAATGAAAAAGGAGATGTAACAACAGACACCAAAGAAATTAAAAAAAAAAAATCAATAGAAACTAATACAAAGAGCTGTATGCCAGCCAACTGGGAAACCTAGAAGAAATGGATAGATTACTGGAAACATACAACCTACCTAAATTGAGCGAAAAAGACACAGAAAACCTAAACAGACCCATAACCAAGATGGAAAGTGAGTCAGTAATAAAATCTCTGCCAACAAAGACAAGCCCAGCACCAGATGGCTGAATTCTACCAGATATTTAAAGAAGAATTTACTACAATTTTTCTCAAGTTATTCAAAACAATTGAAAGGGAGGGACTCCTCCAAAATTCTTTCTATGAAGCCAGCATCACCTTAATTCCTAAACTCGGAAAATATGCAACAGAGAAAGAGAACTAATGAGCAATTTACTTGATGAACATAGACAAAAAAAATCCTCAACAAAATTCTGGCCTATTGAATCCAACAACACATCAGAAGATCATTCACCCGGACCAAGTGGGATTTATCCCTGGTATGCAAGGATGGTTCAACATTCATAAATCACAATGTGATACATCATATTAACAGTCTGAAGAACAAAAACCAAATGATTATCTCAATGGATGCAGAGACATAATCTGATTAAATATAATATCCTTTTTTGATGAAAATTCTTAGCAAACTATGTTTAGAAGGAACATTCCTCAACACAATCAAGTCAATTTACGACAAACCCAAGGCCAGTGTCCTATTCAATGGGGAAAAGTTGGAAGCATTCCCACTGAGATACAGAACCAGGCAAGGATGCCCACTCTCACAAATGCCATTGTATATAGTCCTGGAAATTTTAGCCAGAGCCATTAGGCAAGACAAAAAAATCAAAAGGATTCATATTGGGAAAGAGAAAGCCATACTATCCCCATTTGCAGATGACATGATTCTATACATAGGGGATCCAAAAGACTCCACCAAGAGAATACTGCAACTCATAGAACCATTTGGTAAAGTAGCAGTATATAAAATCAATACACAAAAATCATCAGCCTTAGTATACACAGACAATGCCAGGCTGAGAAAGATCTTGTAAGATTAACCCCATTCACAATAGTTGCAAAAAAACGAAATACCTTGGAATAATTTTAACCAAAGATGTCAAAGATCTCTATGATGAAAATTATAAATCTTTAAATAAAGAAATAGAAGAAGATATAAAAAAGGAAAAATTCACAAGTTGGAAGAATCAATATAATCAAAATGTCTGTTCTTCTGAAAGCAATTTACAGATTCAATGCAATACCAATCAAAATACCAAAGACATTCTTCTCAAATCTATAAAAAATGATGCTAAAATTCATTTGGAAACACAGGGGATCTCGAATAGCTAAAGCTGTATGGAATACTGTGCAGCAAAAAAAAAAAAAAAAAATGAAGTCCAGCCATTTGCAACAAAATAGATGAATCTGGAAAGCTTTATAGTTACTGAAATAAGCCAGTCTCAAAGGGACAAATAGCATATGTTCTCCCTGATCTGTGATAACTAACAGAACACCTATTAAGAAACCTGTAGAAGTGAAATTGACACTTTGAGAAGCAATGATTTGAATGGCCCTTGCCTTGAATATCAAGGAGGTTTTTTTTTAATTTTTAAAATTGTTTTATTATTTTTTCTTTCTTAATACCATTGTTGAACTCTTTACCTAACACAGAATTAATCATTTGTGTATAAAGTCAATTGAAAATAGGTCCAAATAAAAAATGAGAGGGAGGAGCTGTATATTTTTACATGCATTTCTACAGACTTACTTCCAAGGTATGGCTAAAAACTTGCCATGGGACCCCAAATCTCATTGATCTGGGTGGTAATAATGCCATCTTAATTGTTAAAGTGCTCATATTAAGTGTTAAATTGATCATATAAATAGGATTAAATGTTAAAGGGATCATGTAAATATGATCAAGTTTCTGGTAATAATAATAGATAAAATTAAAAAGGAGAGAATGTTCCAACATGTGAAGCAAATCCATATAGAAGACTCATAGAATCTCAACTGCTCTAAATATGACCTCAGAATCAGCCTTTTAAGGCATTCTGGTCTGGCTGAAAAGCCCATGAGAGCATTTCAGTCATGTAAAGCCATGACACTGTGGAAAAAAAAGTCCTACATGAAAGATCTTTGTGAGTGAGAACCCAGTGGAAAGAAGGGTCCATCAAAGAAGGATCTACTTTTCTTTGAAGGGAGGAGAGAATTTTCACTTTGCTTATGTCCTTGGCTAAATACTGACAGAATTTGTGGACTCAAAGGCTTCCATAGCCTAGGTAATTCATGCCATGAGCCTTGATTTATCACTGATGTCATACATAAGAGTGTTAATTGTTAAATTAGCAACAATAGTCTCTGTGCACTTACTCCTCAGGCATGACCTTTGTACTTCATGAGATGTACTATGAATTAACTATAAGCTGGTTCTCAAGCAGTTTTATGTGTTTTGTGTGTGTGTGTGTGTGTGCAAATTCTTAAAATCTTTCCTTGGTGTAGAGTTGGTCTTTTGTATATAAAGTTAGTTGAAAGTAAATCTTAATGAAGAATGGAACTGGGAATGGGAGAGGGAGCAGGAGGCAGGGTGGGAGTAGGTGTGGGAGGGCAGGGATGTTGGGAAGAATCACTATTTTCCTAAAGTTATACTTTTGGAATTTTTACTCATTAATTAAAATATTTATTTGAAACAAAAAGAAAAAGAAAGAGGAAATGAAACCAGGGTTCAAAAAGTGTTTGCCTCTATTCTTGCAAGGACTCTTCTTGGAAATTCCACAGCACAAACATACTTGTACTTCAGTGATTAGACTTACATGATTGCACCTACTTTAAGGGAAATTGCCTCTTTCCTTTGTGGCAATGTAATCAGTTAAAATAAAAAATATTTTAATTTGTTAGGGCACTGGAAAAAGTATTTTCAAAGGGCAACCAGATGTCTCTACCATTACTTTTTTTCCAAGTTACTGCCATCATCTTTTCATGTTTATTTAATTAACTATCACCATTATTTTATCCCTATATAAAAATCCACATCCTATTTATTGCCTTACTGAAAGGTACTAATTTTAGAAAAGTAACCATAGTCCAGGTCTTGTATTTCCATGTGGAGATTTCTCTCCATGTAGTCTCTCATTACAACATTCTCATCCTTTGGTTAAGATAAAAATTGCTAAGTAGTAGTTGGCAAAACATGACATTCATTGTTCAAGCTTTTACTCTTTTTATTTTTTTTTGGATAGGAGCTAATCTAAAAAGAAAATGAATACCCTGGAGATTAGCTGTCATTTCTCCCCTGTCTATCTGAGATTGGTCTGAGGCAAGAATCTTATGTGAGTCTGATCTTCAAACCTTGGGTGGGCTACCTCATGGTCTGGGCTTGCAGATGGGAATAATGGTGGCAGGAACATCTGTGAAACAATTTGGGCACAGATTTCAGAACATATTCTCTCATTCTCTCGTTGTTCTTTTTTTTTAAAAAAAAATCTGATATTTTTATCATTTTTTCCTCAGCTATTTAACTTTTTAATGAGACATGACCTCAAGAAGGGAACAGGCACATGATGCAATTCCCCATCACCTTGGAGATTCTGTCAATAGATTCCAAAAACCAGAGCCTACAGATGTCACATAAACTATACAGTGAATGAAGCTTCCTTGTGAATAAAGGTGGAGACACTGGAGAGTGTTTCATACGTAAAGGGGAGACACTACCTCAGATCCAACTGATGGTTGATAGATAGGAATTCTGACTTTGTGAGATTTTCAGTTTTGGGGGAGAAACCAGCAATGTAAATTTTCAAATTAAATCAAGTTTTTTTTTTGTTTTTAAATCAGCCAAATTTCCTGTCTCTGAAGGGAGGAGAGAACTTCCAATTTGACTATGATCCTGTCGGAATAAGATTGAAGTCAGTGAACTCAAAAAGCTTCCATAGTCTTGGCAACTCATGACTAGAGCCTAGGGAGATTACTGACGCCATAAACAAGAGTGTCAAATTGTTAAGTCAATGACAGTAGTCACTGTGTACTTACTTCTCATGTGGGATCTGTCCTTAATGTGTTGTCCAATGTGAAGTAATGTTATAACTAGTACTGAAACAGTATTTTGCATTTTGTGTTTCTGTGTGGGTGCAAACTGATGAAATCTTTACTTAATACATACTAAATCGATCTTCTGTATATAAAGAGAATTGAAAATGAATCTTGATGTGAATGGAATGGGAGAGGGAGCAGGAGATGGGAGGGGTGCAAGTGGGAGGGAAATTATGGGGGGGGAAGCCATTGTAATCCATAAACTGTACTTTGGAAATTTATATTTACTAAATAAAAAAAAATCAGCCAAATTTAATGATCAAAGAAAAATTATGTGGAAAAGCAAAAAAAAAAAAAAAAAAAAAAAAGCCTGTCTCTAGGTCTCTAGAGCTCTGACATACCAGTTTATACTATAATCCTGTCATTATCTACAAGTCCCCAAGTATTTGCTCAAACAGGCAGGTAGGGCAGGTTATTGTGCTATTAGGCTAAAAAAGTTCATGTGACTGTGAGTGGGTACTTTAAATGGAGATTTAAATATGACTTTGGGGAGAAAGTCCCCTAGCAGTATGAAATGATCATGGCTAAAAATAATTGCTGCTCAGTGCAGCCTGTATTTAAAGAGATTCTGGCTGGAAAAGTGATTTTTCTTTGAATATTTTATTTTCTTTCAGGGATATCCTTTCCTTGTTTGGAAGGAGTGAATGAATTTTACACATTTATCGCTAAGAAAATGTTAATTTTTAAAGCATTGTCCAAAGCTTGCTTATCATGGATATTCAGGAAGCAGGTAAGAACTACTAAGAACGTTCTCACAGATGAAAAAGAGTTTGTTTCCCAAGAGTCATTGAACAGTTTAAAAATTTCACCACACATATATGCATCAATGTCTTCTTTTTTTTTTCAACTCTAGGACACTGGGCTAAGTTTATTTTTCACATAATGGAGGTTAGGGCTAAGCTGTAGAGGTTGTAGCCTTGCTTTGGGAGGAATGCTCATGTTTCACTAACAGATGATTTCAGTTAGCAAAGACCCCAAGCCAATATTTCTCCTTTTCTCCTTTTATGTTACATATGAACACTCCTGAATTATAAATTTTTAAAATGAAATCTGCAGATCAGTCTATGGAGCATACAATTAAATAGAAGTTTAATTATTTTGATTTGAATTATATGAAAAACTAATATTATTCCAGAATCAAACATGTTATCACTGTTTATTAAATTATTTATATACTACCAATACACTTATTCTTTTACTATTTTCAGTTAGATTTCAATGAATTCAATCCGACCAATGGAGAAAGTATTGTCAACAAATATGTAACATTCCTTTTATTTAATTTCACTGCTGAGCACTTACCTTTGAATTATTCTTATTCCTAAATCTTAAGAAAGGCTTTGGGATAGTTAAATCTTCTGTTTTCAATATCACCTTGTCATTTTTCTCTATGAATGATAATGCACTGAGTCACTCAAACACTTGTTTATGTTGAAAAAAATGAAGGGCTGAATATGTATCATGAACATGACATTATGACATTTATGTGCACACCCTCATGAGGCACTGCATTTTGAGAAAATTCAGGCATCCTGTGTTGTAGTACTGGCACTAAAGTCGGTTTCATTGCAAATTTCAACGTCTCAACATAACAGCTAAGGGTGTGTTGAACATTTCTTGAGCTAAGAGTCATTCATATATCTGGTCAGTCCTTGTTCCCAGCAGATATACCGGCCCTATTCAGCAGCTCCCAAGGGATTTATTGCAAGTGACCTAAATAGCTTAAATAACTTCCCCTGATTCCATGCCAATATGTGAGGGAAATCTAGATTCTGTATCCTGCTACTCCTCAGATCTTGCTTCTTACTTGAACAATCTGAACAACACTTGGAACAATTTGATGGACCTCTTACATGGCTTTTTCTTTAACCTGAGATGCTATTCTAAGCTGTATCTTGGCACCATGGTTAGCCTGCCCTTCCCTTCTTAGGTACTCACCTGAGCCGCAGTATTCCTCATCTCTATCAGACCACCATTTCACCAATTCACATCTAGGTTGGAGTATGTAGGGCATGTAGATTAGTAAGTACGGAGTCCTCCAAGGTGTAATGCACTTGTGGATATATTCATGGGTGTGACTTTCTTTCTGGGTTACCTTCTCTCTGCAATGTCCTCTGTGTTGCCCAGCTGTGTAATGTCCTTATTTGGTTTCACTGCTATTTTCCCCTGACATTTTGGGTATATGGAGGCTGTTATGTCATAGAAATTATTTACACATTGTATCATGCCTACATTCTAGAAGAGGGCTTCCAATAGAAACACAACACAAGCCACACGGGTAATTTTAAGTGTTTTAGTAGCTACAGTAAAAAAAGAAGTGAAAACATGTGGAACAAATGTTAAACATTTGGTTTAAATGCATATATCACAGTTATGATGCCAATATGTGATCATTACCACATTTCATTAATGATATATTTTCAAAATTAGTTATGTATTCTATATTTATAGTTTTTCCCAGTTTGGGTGATATTTTTACCAGAAAACTTTTATTTGTATTTATTTTTCATAAACATAGCATTTGAAAAGGTAGTTCCCCTTTCCAAAATTACTCCAAGGTTATTGAAAAATGATCCAATCACTAAAATGAGTACCGATATATTATTGTCATTTCAACCTTTTTAAGTCATGAACTGGTAACATTTATTTGCGAAAGTGGACAAAATATATCAAAATACAATTTGTTTTTTTATTTTTGACAGGCAGAGTTAGACAGTTGAGCGAGAGAGAGACAGAGAAAAAGGTCTTCCTTCTGTTGGTTCACCCCCCAAATGGCCGCTATGGCCGGCGCTGTGCCGATCCAAAGCCAGGAGCCAGGTGTTTCCTCTTGGTCTCCCATGTGGGTGCAGGGGCTCAAGCACTTGGGCCATCCTCCACTGCACTCCCAGGCCACAGCAGAGAGCTGGACTGGAAGAGGAGCAACTGGGACAGAATCCGGTGCCCCAACTGGGACTAGAACCCGGGGTGCTGGCACCACAGGCGGAGGATTAGCCTAGTGAGCCACGGAGCCAGCCTCAAAATACAATTTGAGCAGTGTCAGTTAAGTCATGTTACACATATTAAATTAAAAATGAAAAACTTCATTTTTCAAAGCTCGAAGTGGGGCTGGCACAGTGGCTCACCTGGTTAATCCTCTGCCTGCAGCGCTGGCATCCCATATGGGCACCAGGTTCTAGTCCTGGTTGCTCCTCTTCCAGTCCAGCTCTCTACTGTGACCTGGGAAGGCAGTGGAGAATGGCCCAAGTGCTTGGGCCCCTGCACATGCATGGGAGACCGGGAAGAAGCACCTGACTTTTGGCTTCAGATCGGCATAACTCCAGCCATAGCGGCCATTTGGGTGGTGAACCAACAGGAGGAAGATCTTTCTCTCTGTCTCTCTCTCTCACTATCTATAACTCTACCTGTCAAATTAAAAAAAAAAAATACTTGAAGTGGTTGCTCTCTAATGTCAGGGATATTTTTACACTTTAAGGGAAATTTCAATGATTTAAATAAAATCTATTTTCTTTTATAAAACATCTTTTACAGACTATGCTTTATAATTTTGTAACATTTTAAACAAATACTAGTTTCTTTTCCTATTTACTTGTACAAAATATTTTCTTTTTCCTGTTCAAAAATTCAAGACTTTCCATAATTACCCAAAATCATTTTAGACCCCATAGAATTCCTTAGAAGATTTCATTATTTATTTAATTTAGATGTTAAACCATTAATTTAGTTCAATCGATCAATTGAGGTGAAACTTTATTTTATATTTTCTATGAATATGCAAAAAGTCTTTAAAGAATCAGGACAATTGGAGTATGATTAATATATAATAAAGTACATATTTTATATATATATATAATTAAAGAGCTATGCATATATCCATGAAATCATCACCACAACAAAATGATAAACATATTCATCATCCTTGGAAATGTCTCTATATAGTATTCCCTCCTCATTTTCCATTCCCCACCTCCATATCTAGGTAACCAGTGACAGGATTTCTGTCAATACAGACCTGGAGACCAGATGGTAAATATTTTAGGCTTTTCTGACCATATACTACTCACTTTTGCAGCTACAGCACAAATGCAATTGTAAATGTAATTGTTAATACATAGACATGAGTGTGTTCTAATAAAATTATCTCCAAAAACTAAAATAACAGAATGAATTTGACCTTCTAAGATAGTTTGTAGAAATGTTTATATATGGAATCTTTAAGCTTATATCCATTTATTGGTCTGGGTTCTTTCATTCAAAAATTGTTTTGGGGATGATAAACAGATTCTAAAATTATATCATGATGATAGTAGCAGACAATTCTGTGAATACACTAAAAGCCATTGAAGACACACTTTGTCTTAAGTTATTTCAGTAAAACCGTTAAACATAAATTTGAGAATCATTTGTGTTTTTTCATTTATCAATAGTTCTTTCTTCTCTTGATGCTTAGAATTATTATGTATGCAATAACACAATGTGTTTTTACATTCACATGTTTAGTGGCATGTGTGTAGTTTCTAGTTTTGGTATATTACAAGTAGAGTTATTCTGAGTATTCATGTAACCCATTGTTTTATTATCACATACTTTTGGTAAATGAGTAGTGGGATCACATGATAAGCAGATGTTTAAGTTCTTAAGAAATTAGTAAACTGTTTTCCAAATTGGTATAGCCATTTTCTATTTCTACAAGCAGTATATATGAAAATATCAGTCCTCCCTCAGTTGTGCAATACTTTTTGTGCTATGTATTTTTAATTTAGTCAATTTAATAGGTCTGTTATAGTGTCTATTATTAGAAGACAACTGATGATGCTGAACATCTTCCTCTTTTGCTTATTTGCTATCTCAGAATATTTCACTTTATTTACTTGCTGTATTTACATCTTTGATAAAGTGATTTTTCAAATTACTAGTTGTTTATAAGTCAAATTTCTGGTTCCTTATCATTCAGTTTTGGTAATTCTTTTTTTTTTTTTTTTTTTTTTTTTTTGACAGGCAGAGTGGACAGAGAGAGAGAGAGAGACAGAGAGAAAGGTCTTCCTTTCCGTTGGTTCGCCCCTCAAATGGCTGCCAGGCTGGCATGCTGTGGCTGGCGTGCTGCGCTGATCCAAAGCCAGGAGCCAGGTGCCTCCTCCTTGTCTCCCATGTGGGTGCAGGGCCCAAGGACCTGGGCCATCCTCCACTGCCTTCCCAGACCACAGCAGAGAGCTGGCCTGGAAGAGGGGCAACCGGGACAGAATCCAGTGCCCCAACCCAGACTAGAACCCGGGCGCCAGCACCGCAGGTGGAGGATTAGCTAAGTGTGCTGCGGCGCCGGCCCTAAATCTATTTTGGTAGTTCTTTATATATTTAGTGTAAAAATCCTTTATCAGATATATGATGTACACATAGTGTGTTTTTTTTTTTCCCATTTGATGGCTTTTTAAAAAAATTCTCTTCATGATCTCTTCCAAAGAGCAGTTGTTCTAAATTTTGTTGACAATCAGTTTATCAACATGTTCTCTTCAATGTCATGTCTAAGAAATATTTGCTGGCCAGCGCCATGGCTCACTAGGCTAATCCTCCACCTGAGGTGCTGGCACTCCGGGTTCTAGTCCGGGTTGAGGCTCCGGATTCTGTCCTGGTTGCTCCTCTTCCAGGCCAGCTCTCTGCTGTGGCCTGGGAGTGCAGTGGAGGATGGCCCAAGTCCTTGGGCCCTGCACCCCATGGGAGACCAGGAGGAAGTGCCTGGCTCCTGCCTTCGGATCAGCACAATGCAACGCTGGCCGTAGTGGCCATTTTGGGGGTGAACCAGCGGATGGAAGACCTTTCTCACTGTCTCTCACTGTGTAACTCTGCCTGTCAAAAAAAATATTTGCTTAATTTAACTTCACAAAGATTGTCTCCTATATTTTCCTTTGGAGATGTTATAGTTTTAGGTCTTACGTTTAAGTTTATGAACTGTCTTGCATGTGCTTATGGATGTTTATTTATGGATTCACCACTGAATCACCTTTTCATCCTTGTTGCAAATCACTTGTTTATATATTGTGGGTCTATTTACAGAATCTATATTTTCCTCCATTGATTTATTTGTCTATTTATGTCAATTCTATACTATCTCTCTTGATTATTTTAGCTATATAACAAGCTTCAATTTTTTTTTTTTCTGAAGTGCTCTGGCCATCCCATGTCCTTAAAATTTCCAAATGAATTTCGGAAGTAGATGATCAATGTGCAGAAAAGCTTCATTGGGATATGCATTGAGATTACATTGAATCTATAGATCCATTTAGGGAAAACTGGTATCTTAAAAATATTATAGACACAATGTATTTCTCCATTTATTTAGTTCTTCTTTAGTTTTTGTTAATTTTTTTTTATTTTAAATGTACAGGTCTTACACAACTTTTTTTCAAAATTTTGCTTAGTACACATTTCCAATATTGTTGTACCTGGTATTTCTCTCTCTGTGTCTCTGTCTCTTTCTCTTTCCCTTCCTTTTTCACACTCATTGCATTGTCCATAGAAATTGTGAGATAATGTGACATAATACATACTGATTTTTTGTTCACTAAATTTTGAAGTGACTTATTGCATAACTACATTTCTAGGAAGTGGTTCATATTTACATAAATATACTACTAAAATTAATTGTATCTACATAAAATTTATGATAAATAATTCTATCCACTCAATAATAGTTTACAGTGTTACACTGATGTACAAAAATAATTACTTGAACTGATACTATCACTTTATAGCAAATAGATGAGTGGTCATTATATGTGTAATACTAGATAATAACTCTTTGTAGGTGAAACTAGCAATAAAACATGCTCCCAGCACACACCAAAATACAACATAACTTGTGCAACATGTAAAGTTCAATCCAACCACAGTAATGAAGGTATGTTATGCATTGTTTGATTGATTAATTAGTTTGAGAGGGAGGGTGGAAGAGAGAGAGAGAGAGAGGAGAGAACTCTCCCATCTGCTGGCTGAGCATCCAATGCCTACAATGCTGGAGGCTGGGCTAGGCTGAAGTTGGGAACGAGGAACTCAATACAGGTGTCCCACATGGGTAGCAAGGGACCCAATCACTTGAGGCTTCACTGCAGCTTCTCAGGGTCTGCATTAGTGGGAACCTGGAGTCAGTACTTGCCGCTGGGCACTGAACACAGGTACTCTGATACGGTATACAGAAGTCTTCACCACTAGGCTAAATATCCACCCCAAAAGGTATGTTTAATAGTCAAACACCTTACCCTACTTTCATTTTTCAATTAAAATTAATCAAAATTAAATAGAAATTAATAATTCAGTTGATTAATCTAATGCTTTGCCTTTGTTGTCAATCTTTACAAGCTATTAGTCACAAAATACCAGAAGGGGTAGCTACCAGGGAGGGAAATGTAATTAAGAGTAGTTAGGTATGTTGACATGATATTTGTAAGATAACATGGCAAGACAAAGATTCGGAGATTAACATCACATCCTTTTTTCAGTTGCAACATTGGTGTATATTAATTCAGTCAGCTCTTACTCTTTTGCATGTATTTGTGTAATAACAAGCTATAACTTCTGCCTCATAAAAAGGCAAAGTGGTCAAAGCTGAGGAGGCTGAAAGCCAGTGACTGACGAATGAAATTTTTAAGAAATTTTGTTTCAAAAGAACACAGGCAGATACTATAGGATTCACGAAGGGTAATATTCTGTGGCAAAAAGACGATTTGTCTTATTCCTCCAGTTCTGCACTGCTCTTTTTGAGCAAGGATTTCTTGCACAGGTTATGTGTCTCGCTTGTTCAGGTCAGAATTCAGAGTGCTTGTGGCATTAATTTAATAGTAAGAGAACATGTTGAAATTCACTAATACTGTTCACCTCTAGATAAAAGGTAATACATCACAGTTTAGAGCCTTTATGGCACTCTCTTATTTGGTCAGAAAGTTGTTGTATAAAGAATATGCTGGTAGTTTTTGATGTAAAATTAATTATCAAAGTGTGCTATTTGGGTCATATTCACATGGGAAACATGAAGTTAAAAATTGTGCAGTCAGGGCCGGCGCCGTGGCTCACTTGGCTAATCCTCCGCCTGTGGTGCCGGCACCCTGGGTTCTAGTCTCGGTTGGGGCACCAGGTACTAGTCCAGGCTGCTCCTCTTCCAGTCCAGCTCTCTGCTGTGGCCCGGGAGGGCAGCAGAGGATGGCCCAAGTGCTTGGGTCCCTGCACCTGCATGGGAGATGGGGAGGAAGTACCCGGCTCCTGGCTTCAGATCGGCGCAGCGCTGGCTGTAGCAACCATTTGGGGAGTGAACCAACAAAAGGAAGACCTTTCTCCCTGTTTCTCTCTCACTATCTATAACTCTCTCTCTCTGTATCTCTCACTGTCTAAATCTGCCTGGCCAAAAAAAAAAAAAAAAATTGTGCAGTCGTTTAAAACTTTTAGGACACAGACGATCATGCTTTCTTCTCTTTAGCTATCAAAATTTTTAATGAAAATCTTATCAACATTTTTTTTTTATTTCAGGTACACAAGTACAGAAAAAAATCCTCTATGGATGGAAGGGATTCATAGGTTTGAATTCATAAAATGAAATGTGGTGCAAATTTACCAGTTTTATTTCAATAAACCCAGCTTACCATAAAATCTCCAATTGTAGCTGCACATTTAGGAATTCAAGTTTTAAACTTAGTCATTGCCCAGTTAAAAAATATTCTTGGCCGGCGCCGTGGCTCAATAGGCTAATCCTCTGCCTGCAGCGCTGGCACACTGGGTTCTAGTCCCGGTCGGGGCACCAGATTCTGTCCTGGTTGCCCCTCTTCCAGGCCAGCTCTCTGCTGTGGCCAGGGAAGGCAGTGGAGGATGGCCCAAGTGCTTGGGCCCTGCACCCCATGGGAGACCAGAAGAAGCACCTGGCTCCTGGCTTCGGATCAGCGCAGTGTGCTGGCCGCAGCCCACCGGCCGCATCGGCCATTGGAGGGTGAACCAACGGTAAAGGAAGACCTTTCTCCCTGTTTCTCTCTCTCACTGTCCACTCTGCCTGTCAAAAAAATAAATAAATAAATAAATAAATAAATAAAAAATTTTCTTGGGGTGGGTGCTGTGGCACAGAGAATTAAGCCACCACTTGTGAAGCGTTCATCCCCATGTCAGAGTGCCAGTTCAAATCCCTATTACTTTTCTTCCAATTAACTCTGTTAATGTGACTGGGAAGGCAGTGGAAGATGGCCCAAGTAGTTGTGACCCTACCACCAACATGAGAGACCTGAATGGGATTCCTGGTTCCTGACTTCAACTTGGTCCTGCTGTGGCTGTTTCTGGTATTTTGGGGAGTGAATCAGCAAATAGGACACTTCTCCTCTCCCTATGCCTCTCCCTTGTTTTCTGCCACTCTGCATTTCAAGTTAGTAAATTCTTAAAAAATTTATTCATTTTACCTTACTTTGAGTAATTTTTTTCTCTTTCTTCTCTGTATTTCTTCACTGCTCTCTGCACAGCATATGAAAAGGTTTCACTGAGGTTTGGATCAAATGTCTCTGCCCCATGTCTTTCCACTAGGTCCATACTGATAACTGCTTGCTGTCTTCCATGATGAGTAACTAGCTAATTGCTGGATTCCATGATAATGTGCTTAGTTTCTCACATGGTCTCCACCTGCAAGGAACACACTGTGCCTTCCTTCTGCTGAAACCACTTTCCCCTTTCACTCTTCTACCTGCACTGTCAGCATTTTTAAATTCCCCATAGGATCTTTTTGAAAACTGTAGATCTTCCTCTTGTCCCTAGATTACTATGAGGAATTCTGGAGAGGGTAAGTGAAATATGTCCCAAGGATTTCTCTATCTAAATAGTCATATTATTGCTTTTATTTTATCCTGTTCACTCCATTTTGTCAAATGACAACATACAACTCATTTTCTCCAAGAGTTCCAAACCACAGAAGCACCACAAGATTTCTCTGCTTTTATCTCACCTCACAATTTACTTAAGATTCCCATCATGTTACTCTTTCCCCACTGCTTAGGTTTATAAGAACTAAAGCACCAGATTCTTTGTTAATGACTCCAGCAGTGTTTTAATCCTGGTCTTATTGGCTATACAGTTATATAGGAAATGACTCAACACTTAAAAAGATTTATTTATGTATTTATTTGAAATGCAGATTGGCAGATAGGGGGAGGGAGAGGCAGAGGCAGAGGCAGAGGCAGAGGCAGAGGCAGAGGGAGAGGGAGAGGGAGAGGGAGAGGGAGAGGGAGAGAGAGAAGGAGAGAATCAATCCATGGATTCACCTAAGCTAGGGCTGTGTTAGGCTGAAGCTGAGAGCCAGGAGTCCCATCCTGACCTCGCACATGGGTGGCAGGGTCCCAAGTACTTGCACGATCTTCCACTGCCTTCCCAGGTAGATTATCAGGAATGCTAAATCTGAGGCAGAGCAGCAGGAAATCAAACAAGGCTTCTGATCCAGGATTGCAGGGGATAGCTTAACCCACTGCACCATGATACTGGCCCCCTGCCCAAACATTTTTGACTTTTTCTTTCCTGAATATTACACTATTTTTCAGAAATTATATGCTTTGTGCTTTATTTTTCTGTGATTTTTTTTTGCTTCTTCTTAACAAAAATAAAGCTTGCTGATATAATGTATAGAGAGTCTCAGGATAAGCAAGAAGCAAGTCTCATGGTACAATTCTTTGGGACTGAGGTCCTTCATGGGAAGTTAGTGCACAGTGACTCTTGGTGTTTATTTAACAAATAACACTCTTATGTATGACATCAGTGATCAGCCATGGCTCTTGATATGAGCTGCCTTGGGTATGGAAGCCTTTTTGGATCCACTAGCTCAACAAAGCAATAAGCAAAGTGGAAGTTCATTCTTCCTATCAGAGAAAAGTACATCTTTCTTTTTTGGCCACTTCTTTCCACTGGGGTCTCACCTACAGGAGTCTTTTATTTTATGTAAGATGTTTTTGACCAGAGTGTCTTGGCTTTTCATGCTTGAAATGCTCCCCTGGGCTTTCCAGCCAGACCAGAGTGCCTTAGGGGCTGAATCTGAAGTTGGAGTGCTACTTAAAGCAGTTGTCTATGACCACTTTTAAATTAAGTCATAAAAGGCTTTTCTAGGTCATGTGACTCACAAGAATTTGAAATTCAAATCCTTCCATCCAAATGCAGTCTTAGTTTGTCAATATCCCTTGCTTTGTTTTATATTGGATGTTTGTAGATAGGAAGATTTCATGATTGTATGGCCTACAGTATTTCCAGAATAACAAATATTTCCTTTCCTTTCTCACTCACTGCCAATTTATGTTCATTTCATAGGCAGAGGCATTCAGCTTCCACTAGTATGGGGTGGGAGAGCATTTTGTGAATATTTCTTGTGAGTCTTACTTTCTCTGCACAAAGAAGTCTGATAAGATATAATTGTAAGCAACAACAGTTTGGATTCTAAAATAGATTTCAATGACATCTATGTTTCAGTGCTATTTTCTTACACAACTTCTTTGGTTTTTCCAAGATTTTACTCATAAATCATTAACAATGCAATTTTTAGCAAGTTTTTGTTTGATCTTTCATTTGGAAGTATTTTTAAAAGTATTTTTTAAGAGAACGTATGCACAGTTGGGTTTTTCTTTCCTTCAGTATTGGAGTCCACCAGACATTATATCCAGCTTTCTAAAGCAATGCCATTCAAAGTGTGGTCTGTGTAAAAATATTGGTCCATGAGCGTTTGTTATTAATGTCTGGTGAAGTACAGATGCAGAGTGTCTCAAAACTTTCACAGTAATTTCAGAAATATCCAGAATTTAGTAATTGACTAGCCTTTTTCAGCAGGTTACAGCGTAGTTGTGTTGATGGTAAACTCATGCTGGTCTTTTGTGCAATAAGTATGGATAGAAGAAACTTAAAAGTCCATGGAAATTGTAGGTGAAGAGATTAAAAACCAGTCCCCTATAAAATATAGTTTGAGAAATATTGATCTAAGCAATAAATGGCATTTTATATCTTCCTATAGACTCAAAACATTTCAGCTGGAGGCATATAAGCTATTTAGAATATATCACCAGTAAGACTCAATTCTAGATATTGTCCGTTATGGAACAATTTAAAGTTGAGCACCTACATGTCTTCTAAATGCGCTTTAGGTCACATGATGTAATAAAACACTCAGGTTGTAGACATAAATCTGTCATGTGTATTGGAAACAAAGTACATGTACCACTTTCAGTTGGTAGTAGGTGTGATTATACTCTGTGATGATAGTGTAATGACTGTCACCACCCAATACAATGTAGACTGAGAGCTTAGAATCCAGGCTCTGAAACAATAATGCCTGATTTCAATTCTGGCCTCCACAGTCCAGTAGTGTGATACTAT
The DNA here is from genome assembly GCF_051225735.1 of Oryctolagus cuniculus. Lineage (NCBI taxonomy): Eukaryota > Metazoa > Chordata > Mammalia > Lagomorpha > Leporidae > Oryctolagus > Oryctolagus cuniculus. The sequence continues at coordinate 90,565,545 of NC_142874.1, forward strand.
TACTTGATAGAAATCACATTTCTACTTAATAAAGTTACTTGAACTCTTGTACCTTCTTTATAAAATAAGGGTCAAAGTAATGGTTCCATGACATTAATTTGTTTGCAAAAGAGTCAATAATTATTTCTGTAATCGTGCTGGTTATTATTTCACTGGAAGCATGGAAAAATACTGTGGCAATCCTCATTTTAACACAGCATATATATTTTATTTTGAGTTTTAACAGTAGATATAACAAAATGGAAATATGCAAAGATTAACTGTTTAGCTTTACTCTATTCCTTTACTTTTTCCAGCGCAATAACTTTTTTTTTTTTTTTTTTTTGACAGGCAGAGTGGACAGTGAGAGAGAGAGAGAGAGAGAAAGGTCTTCCTTGGCCATTGGTTCACCCTCCAATGGCTGCCGCTGCTGGCGCGCTGCGGCCGGCGCACCGCGCTGATCCGATGGCAGGTACTTATCCTGGTCTCCCATGGGGTGCAGGGCCTAAGCACTTGGGCCATCCTCCACTGCCTTCCCAGGCCACAGCAGAGAGCTGGCCTGGAAGAGGGGCAACCGGGACAGAATCCGGCGCCCTGACCGGGACTAGAACCCGGTGTGCTGGCGCCGCAAGGTGGAGGATTAGCCTAGTGAGCCGCAGTGCCATCCAGCGTAATAACTTTTTTCCTGAGTCTTCGTTCATCTCCCAAAATCTTATTTGTATTCTTCCTCACCACAATTTTTAAATGTTCTCTTTGTCGCCATTCTTTTACTATGGACATTTATTAAGTACCCTCTAGGTGCCAGGCAGTGTTATTGGCTCTTGGCATAAAGAGTCATCTCAAGGACCATTTCTAGCTACCAGAAACTTATAGTATAGCTTGGATCATAATACATGAAGTGAAGATGAGTAGTAAATCTTCTGAAGAAAAAAATCCATGAATGGGGCATGGTAGATTAAAATGAGATGTCTCAAGATTCTTCATGAGAGGGTCAGTTTGGTAATAATAAATAAATTAGGTGATGGTTAGTTGATCTTCAAAAATAGATGTGCTCTTTAAATGGGTACAGTGTAGCGAGGTGAAGTATTTTTTACCAAGCTAATTCAATGCAAGTACATTGGGGAATTTTATTTTTTAGAAGAGGATGTTTGGGGCTGTCACTGTTGCATAGAAGGCTAAGCCTCCACCCGTGGCACCAGCATCCTAAATGAGCGCTGGCTGCTCCTTTTCTGATCTGGCCCCTGCTCGTGGCCTGGGAGAGCAGTAGAAGATGGCCCAAGTGCTCCCATTCACATTGCAGCCCCAAAGAAGCTCCTGGCTTTAGACTGGTGCAGCTCTGGCCCTTTGCTGCCATTTGGGGAGTGGACCAGCCATGGGCGCCCTCTCTCTGTTTCTCCCTCTCCCTCTCTGTAACTCTACCTCTCAAATAAATAAATAAAATCTTAAAAAAGAGATGTTGTTGGCAAACACAAAAAGCTCACACTTAGATCTAAAGCTGTGCTGAAATACCATCCCTTAACTTTTCAAGGCATGAAAACTATCACTGGTTGAACTCATGCTTTCCATGTGATCATTCATTTTTAAGAAAAATATTAATTATCACTATTGTACTTGCTTTACATTACCAGAGTCAAAGTAATGAAAGAAAAAAATGACAATATTTCATAAAATGAAAAGAAGCTTGTTTTTAGCTTTGAGTAGAGAAGCAAAGTGGGGAAATATGCCTAGTCCAGGATAGAAGAGAGAAGGCCACTCACTACTGAGCAAGGATGACCAGCCCAGGTCTGCAGTGCACCAGGGAGCTGCAGAACAAGGTCTCAAGGAAACCTAGATTACAATGAAGCAGGGGAGAATTTCTGCACTCAGTTAAGTTACAGGGAAATGCTAAGCTAAAGAAATAACCCTTAGTGGAATGCACATTTCTGATAAATTATAAATTGCATAACTTTTTAGCTACTATCACTTTCCACAATTTAGTTCTGATTTCATTGCACATCTTTTCAAAGGAGAATGATATACATGGCAGAGGCTAGAATTTCCAATTCACTTTGTTTATTTTTCCTAAATGTCAATTTTTTAAGGAGACATATACAATAATGCTTGTATTTCTAATCTACACTACTTTGGCTAAATACTATCAAGTCTAAAGAGAGAACGCAAAGCGTGTTTACACAAGTGAGCTAGTTGCTTCTGTTAATATGTGTTCTTCTGAAATTAATTTGTCTTTATATTCAGTCTGCATACATAAACACATATAAAAATAAATTCATGCATGTATGTATTCCCACATGTAGAATGAGAATATTATAGGCACCTTTGATTTATAAACTACAACTAAATAACTAATATAAACCTTCATCAGAAATTTGGAAAGAGGAGGAAAATAATAAAGATTTCAGCTTTAATTTGTGAAAGATCTCGCTGCTTGTTGTAAGTCACGATGGAGAGTGGAAAAGGCTCCCTCTATGAAAACTGGGTTTTGTGTGACTGACACATACTGCATTTTTAATAACACAGACTGAAATGCATTATTCAGAACTCAGTGTTGTCCAGCAATTCAGCTCTGCTGTAGCTCTTCATACTTCTAGTGAATCTGTTGTCTGTAAAAACTCAAATTCTTTTTGTGATCAATATTAGTAGCCAAGATCCTATTTGTTTGCTCCAGTAGAACATAGTGAGCTAGAAAAATGTGTTTGATATCTTATTTCAATGTATCAGATAATTGTGAATGAGTATTTAGTGTGAGATAGCTCAGTGAATATCTAAACGTATCTAGCCATTTTGATTTGATTTATTTTATTTGGTGAGAAAACATCACATTTACACAAGAGATGTGTTCTATTTCAGGAAACTAGGCTTGAGTATAGATATCACTTCTTAACAGCACAACAGAGTTCTGCTACTGTTGCAGAAATTCCTGAAGCTCAGGGATCATAATTTTAAATACAATTTTAGTTATTGTCATTCATCTACTAATTAATAGATTATCGACTTTTTGGGATCAAATATATCTATTTTACAGTGACCCAGGTTACAGCCTACTATTATGATTGGGTGCGTGAAGGCTAGATGCATCTTAACAACCCCTCCCTTGTTGAAATTAATATTTTCATACACAGACAGTAAATCAGTCATGTTAAACTCAGAATAAGGAAAGTTTGATTCAATACCCAACTAGAGTACATGATAGTTGCTGAGTGACTTTAAGTCATTTATCCTATGTGACTGTCAATTTCTTCTTCTGAGAAAGGGGGGTTATATAATTCCTACAGCACAGATTCCTGTGAAATTCAAATGAGATGATATAATAGGTATGCTTTGGAAGCAATATTGTAAAGCCCTGTACAGGATACATTTTAAATTATTGTTATTGGTTTTGTTTTTAATTTTATTTTTATTACTACAAAGAGAACAGATTTCATGTGTTTCATAGATACAAGTCTAAGAATATGATACTTCCCTCCTTCTTCTTTCCTTTTTAAAATTTTTTGCAATAACATACTTTCAATTTACTTTGTAATCACAGGCTTAATGTTCATTATAGACAATGTTCCACAAGTAAAAAGTAAAAAGACCATTGTTCTGTAGGAACATATTTTGCTTCTATTATTTTAAAGCATGCTTTCAATATCAAGATTTATAATGATCAATTGTCAGTAACTTAGAGTTCCAATCTCTTTATACTTTGTAAAATTTTCAACCTGAACTCATTTGAGAACAATGTGTTAAAAGCAATTAAGAAAAACAATTAGCACAGTTTCAGAATATTTACCTTATATAGACACAGATCTACAAGGATAATGTGGTTGGTAAACCACACGTTCTTTGGTATTTGATACTTAGCATTCATACTTACTCCTTTCCAAGAGTGAACACCTGTAAGTTCATGATCTGGGTAATTTGAAATTGGGATTGTGTTATCTACTCCAAGGCATATCAAGGTAAATAAGTAAGGTTATGTATCTAAAAATACTTAGTGAAAATATGAATGAAATCTGACAATGTATGTTGAATATGTGGGAATGCAGGATTAGAAAGTCAATGATCTTAGGCTACCACTGATAAATTGTCTCAAAGCATGCTAGGGAAAAAAATTCAAATTGATTACAAAAAGTTCTGTGTATTTTTCTTCTTTACATAGGATACCATAAAGCACAATATATTTTTGCACAACAATAGCTATGTTCATCTATGAACAAAACTCTCCTATAACTGCTTATTTTATTCATATTTGGAACCAATACAGGAAGGTAAAGAAAAGAATAGAGGAGAAAGACAAGTAGAGGAGCAAGGAGGTGAACGAAGTGAGATGTGATATGGTAGTTGAATGAGAAAGAAGTAATGTTTAAGATGTGGAGGCTGCATTTCCACTCTCCATCCTCAATATTCTTTTAAAAAATTTCATTTAAGTTATACAAGTTTCATGTATTTCATATATACAAATTTAGAAACATAGTAATACTTCCCTCCCTACCCTTCCTCTCACCCATGTTCCAACCCTTCTTCTTTCTCGCTCTCCCATTCCCACTCTTAATTTTTACAAAGATTTACTTTCAGTTTACTTAATGAGCATTAAGTTAATCCTACACAAAGTAAAAGTGTTCAAAAAATAATATAAAGAAAAAAACAATCCAAAACACTTTTCCTCAACAGCAGAGACAAGGGCTGTAAACAATCATTGAATTTCAAAATGTCTGTTTCACTTCAATACATTACATTTTAGGTACTCTATTAGTTACATCAGATAACGGAAAACATAAGATATCTGTCTTAAAAGCTATTATTAATGATGAAATTAAAGCTTGATTGTATTTTCACAGAAACAAAGTTAAGAAAGTGTGATGATTTAGGTATCTATAAGATTCAGCAGTGACAATATTCTGGCACTGTTTTTTAGGAAAAAGGACCAGTATTTGGTTGTTCATTGAAGACCTGAGCCTTTTCACACATTTGCGCCTTTGAACATGTAAGCTATCATGCTTGTTGGAACTCATTTCCTCATTCTTGGACTCAACATGAACCTAAAATATTAGCTGCTTCATGAAGCATGTTCTTCTCCAGTCGGTAGCTTTTTTTAACCACTTTATTCATGTATGATTGGCATTCAAAGTACTGCAATATGAGTACTTAGTGTTTACAGTTTAATAAGCTTTGAAATAAATATACAAACATGGAATCATTATCACTATCTGGGTTATAATTATATATATTTTTTCAAAACTTTTCTCCTGCATACTTTCTTTATTATTATTTTGTGATGATAGAATAATTCAAATAAAATGTGCCCTCTTAGCAAAATTTTAAGTATACAAAATAATGTTGTTAACTAATGGCAATTTGCCGTGCAGTAGATCTCTAAGACCTGAATAATTGAAACCCTGTCCCCTTGCCCTGAAACTTCTCAGTTTCCTCTGGGTTTCCACAATAAATACTTTGCACACACTTCTATGTTAATGGTTCTCATTATATTGACATTATCTGTACAAACATGCAACAGATGCTTTGGGGGACTATTCCTATACTCCTTCAACACTGTAAGACACTCCTTCTACCAAGTACGGGAATGTTTGCTTGTTGATGACTTCCAACTGTGTCTCTCTCCAAGAACTGCACTCAGCTAAATGAGATTGCCTTGCCCCCTTCCCCAGGGAATCCCACATCCAGTAACTGTTTGATGTAGGAGTACAAAGGTTTGGCCCAGTGGTTCCAATGGGAATAACTCTGAGGGAGGATTCAAGCTTTGGAACTCCCTTGGGGAGTGGCTGAGTTTACTGTTGAACTGAAGTATAATTCAATTTCATCTTTTGCCTGAGCTGCTTCACTGTTGGAACCAGAGCACTCTATTAAATCTGATGCATACATATCTCTGATTACTTAAAGAAATCGATCTTAACCACGTGACTGTCTTTACCATTACACTGTATTACTAGAAAGAAAAATAAATATTTCCGTTTTTTCCATAGAATTACTCATAACTTGCTAACTTTTTTTAGGTGTTTTCTGTGGCTTAGGAATCATCATATATAATTTTTATAAAAACTCTTGAGATAGATAATACCTTATTTCAATGGTTCCAAGATCCACTAAGAAGTGCTTCGTAAATCTGTAATGGCTATTAGGGATTAAAAGGAAACAATTATGTAACAATAGTATATGTCCCTATAATTACATAAGAACATGTACTTTCACCTTTCACCTTTGGTAATTTTTGTTGTATATATAACTGTATTCCCTTTGTATTTTAATTGGCACTCAAAATTATACACATTTATGAAGTACCAGGTGATATTTGGATGTACATATACATAGTGAATGTTTATTTCAGTATGTCTACCTCCTCAAACATTTATCATTTCTTTGTTTTGAAAAGATTCAAAATCCTTTCTTCTAACTTTTCTGAAGTATGTAGTATATCATTGTCTAGAGTTACCCAACTGTGCAACAGAACATCAGAACTCTTTTCTACTCTCTGTCACTAAGTATGCCTTGACTAGCATTTCTCTATCCATTGTTTCACCTGTGCTCTCCCCAGCTTAGGTTAACTATTTCTCCACTCTCAACATCTATGAAATTAACTTTTAAAAGGAAAGGCCTCCTTCATTTTCAGTATAATCTTCTTTTTAAAAATTTTATTTAAGGTACAATTTTCATGGATTTCATATATGCAGATTTAGGAACATGGTGATACTTCCTACGTCACCCTCTCTCCCATCCATGCTCCAACTCTTCTTCCTCCTCTCCTATTTCCACTCTTAATTTTTATAAAGATCTATTTTCAGTTTACTTTACACTCGTAAGATTAACACTACACTAAGTAAAGAGTTCAACAAATAGTATGAAGAAAAAAACACTGTTCCTCAACAGTAGAGACAAGGTTTGTACATAATCATCGAATCTCAAAATGTCAAGTTCACTATAATACATTACATTTTAGACAACATAATCTTCTAAATTTGTTCACCCCTTAGGAATAATCAATACTCACTTACATTACCAATTCAAGTTTAGGAATTTGAATGATTTAGTAACTTTCAGATTATCATCAAAAATTAAATGCATGTCTAAAAAATCAGAATTTTACTTCTTTTTCTGTATTGTGAGACTGATACAATGTATGACTAAATGGAAACTATGATTTATTGACATTAAAACACAGCATCTAAAAAGCAGGAAATTTGAATAGATTGATATTAACCTTTCTGAACTTAGAAAATCTAGTGTTGTATTTTAAGATGCCTCCTCATTTTTGCTTCCTTTAATTAGATTTCCTGGCATGTAGCAGTCATAACTCAACATAAACACAAGCACATCTCATTGTAGTATTCAATTATTATAGTATCACTTTAAGGATATTTAAAACAATGATTAAAATTCAAATTTAAGTAAAATTGCTTCAATAGTATGTGGTGATATCAATATAAAGGACTCAAATGAAATATGGTTTGGATGAACAGGTACTATCTATATTTTGTTGGTTCTACATGTATGAGCAATAACCAAAATGTCAAAACTCAGTCAGAATATCAAGATTACTCAGACAAGTGGCTGTAAACATTCAATTAGCATCACTGTTATATGCATCTTAATTTCAAAAAAATCATAATGTGAAAATATTTTATGAGATGAAACAGCAGTAGACTGAAGTTTGGAGAGATTAAGTAACCTGAAGTCACACAGTCTGTAAATGACAAAGCTGGCATTGGAACCCACATTTGTCTGATGCTAAAATCAATGCTCTAATGTCCTGTATAAGGTCTAGACTTATATAGGATCAATAAATGAATAAATTCATAGATCTAAGAATATTAACCTGAGGTATCCAAGACACAAAGACATCTGAACATATTTCAGTTTATTCTATTGTAATGTTTAAATTTAACTACCAATAATATTAAAATACAAATGGCATGTTATAAGACTAGAAAACGGATATTAGTCTGATAACATAAAGAAGAGAATGAAAGGTGATAACTTTAATCTTTTTTTTTTTTTTGAGACATTGAGAAATGTGGGTTGAACCAAGAACAATTTGACAGGCTAAGCAGAATCTTGTGGAATACAGAATTTTGAGATCTACTTGTAATTGTTAATATTCAACTAAAATCTTGAAAACTAATGTGTTCACTGGGAAACTTTGTTGGTCAAGCAACTTTCCTAAGTATATTTTTAATACATTAGTCATGTCTAAAAGTTAAAAAAACCAATCATCAGAGACTAATATGAATTCACTTTTAGGAATTTAAAAGATATTCCAGCATGAAATGCATAGATGAGGGTCCTTAGGCAATGACTTGTTTCACACTGTAGCAGATTATATTGCTGGCATTAATCAGGCATGTGTATCACAATGCCTTGTACAACTGCTTAAGGCCTTGAGACCTTATTTACAAAATGCATGTATGCTTTTGGTTGGCACATTTATTATTTTACTCATTTTAAGTACTTATCACTGAACAGACATAGTCTCTTAGTAGAATTGTTTTATTATTTTACATGGATTTTATTTTTTCTCCCCACTATGCTATGTAACACCAGGAACTTATAAATACCATGAATTTCAGTAGTGATTTTTTTTCAGTAGCCATTTATAAAAAAAGATATGTTTTGCGATTCCAAAGAGGTCAAAGAAAATAGATTTGTAGTCTCATTCAACCCTATTAATAAACTTTATATTCCAAATCAGCTATTTCCTATGTGAGAACTTTTGATGGCATTTACCAGGAATGCAAACATTTAGTGTAGGGCTTAACATGTTGGTTAGGAGGCCTATGACTAGTAACTCTGCTCCCTGATTCCAACTTCCTTTTAATATGGACCTTGGGAGGAAGATTTCTATTGTGATTCCAGTTTTTGGCTTCAGCCATCACCATCTTTTACATGCATTTGAAGAGTGAACCGGCAGACAGGAGCGCCCACTCAGGTCTATACATCTCACTCTCTATCATTTATATCTGCCTTACTCTGTATCCAAAAAATCTGAAAATATTTAAAAATGCGTTTATCAGGATCACTTACTTGGTCAGGAATATTGCATAAGAGCATGTGTGTCCTTGGGGTAAGAAATAATGTTAAATATTTTATGATACTGTAAAAAGGTATATCTGGAGATTATTGTTATTTACCATTATTGATACCTTTAATATAAATAAACTAAAATATGATATGGAAAAAATAATTATTTTCATATAATTGCATATGAATTAATCAGTGAAGTATATACTAACAAATAAACACATTGAGGAGGGAAGGCATCTGGCACAGCAGATAAGATGCCATTTAGGAGAGCCACATCTCTTATTGGATGCTTGGGTTTGAGTCCTGATTCCACATTCCTACCAATGTGTACCCTGGAAGGCAGAGGGTGATGGCTCAGGTGGTGGATCCCTGCCTCCCACTCATGTGGAGGACCCAGCTTGAGTTTCTGGTTCCTGGCTTAAGCTTGACCCAACACTGACTGTTAGGGGCATTTGAGGACTAAACCAGTGATGGACGGACAATCTCTCTCTCTCTCTCTCTTTCTTCTTCTTCTTCTCCTTCTCCTACTTCTCCTTCTCCTCCTTCTCCTTCTTCTTCTTCTTCCTCTTCCTTCAAATAAAATAAACAAAAATTTTAAGAAGTAATTTCCATCTTCAACTCTTAGCAGGGTATGCTTTCTCTGTAAAGCATGAGATATACATTAATTGGTTGTGTATTCCTGAATCTCTTGTATATTATGGATTTAGGATATAGCATAGTGAGCTGACAAGTGCAAAATATGGAGAAGTTAAAGAAAAATGATATATCCAGCTATGGGTAAAAGCTATCTGATATTAAGGTTTTAAAGAATAAATTTATATCTGTTTTGTTCAAGACTTTTCTAGAGTATAAAGTTAATATCCAATAACAAATTTTAAACACACATAATTAAAAAATTAGAATGGGAAAAAGACAGGGAGAAGAAGTTTATAACTGTAAAGCTGTATAGTTCTGTATACATTCCTACAGACTTCTTTTTTTAAAAAATATTTATTTATTTATTTGAAAGTCAGAGTTACACACAGAGAGAAGAGGCAGAGAGAGAGAGAGAGAGAGAGAGAGAGAAAAAGAGAGTGAGCAAGCAAGCTATTTCATCTGCTGGTTCACTCCCCAATTGGATGGAGCTGCACCATCTGAAGCCAGGAGGCTGGAGCTTCTTCAGGGTCTCCTATGGGGGAGACCATCTTATACTGCTTTCCAAGGCCATAGCAGAGAACTAGATTGGAAGTGGAGCAGCTGGGACTTGAACTGGTGCCCATGTGGGATGCCGGTGCTGGAGGTGGCAGCTTTACCCACTACACAACAGCACTGGCCCCCAGAACTTACTTCTAAGGATATAATTTAAAAACTTGCCATGGGACCCCAAATCCCATTAAGCTGGGTGGTAAAAATGCCATCTTAAGGGGCAGGCACTGTGGTGTAGCAGGTACAGCCACCACCTGCAGTGCAGGCATCTCATATGGGCACTGGTTCGAGACCTGGCTGCTCCACTTCTGATCCTGCTCTCTGCTGTGGCCTGGGAAAGCAGTAGGAGATGGCCCAGGTCTTTGGTACCCTGCACCCATACGGGAGACCCGGAAGAAGCTCCTGACTTTCAAATAAATAAATAAATAGATCTTTAAAAAAAATGCCATCTTAAGTGTTAAGGTGATCACATTAAGTGTTAAAGTGAGCATATAGATAGGATTAAGTGCTAAAGTGATCATAGAAAGAAGATCTAGTGGCCTGGTAATAATAATAGAATTAAAAAGGAGAGAATGTGCCAACATGGGAAGCCATTAACACAGCAGACTCATAGAATGACAATTGCTATAAGTAGCACTCTGGTCTCAGAATTAGCCCTTAAGTCTTCCTGGTCTGCCTGAAAAGTCCATGAGAGAATTTCAGGCATGGAAATCTATGACACTGTGGCAAATAATGTCCTATGTGAAGGACCTTGGTGAGTGAGCCCCCAATGGAAAAAAGTGGCCATCAAAGAAGGATGTAATTTTCTCTGAAGGGAGGAGAGAACTTCTATTTTGCATATGGTCTTATCTAAGTACTGATGGAGAATGTGGATTCAAAAGGCTTCCATAGTTTAGGTAGCTCAAGTTAAGAGCTTCAGGTGATCACTGGCTTCATACATAAGAGTGTTAATAGTTATATAAACAACAGGAGTCCCTGTGCACTAACTTCCCATGGAGGACCTCTGTCCTAAATGAGTTGTACTATGAGAGTTAACTGTAAGACTTGTTCTCAAACAGTTCTTTTTTTTTTTTTTTTGGTGTGTGTGTGTGTGCGCACAAATTGTTGAAATCTTTATTTAGTATAGAGTTGGTCTTCTGTTTACAAAGCTAATTAAAAACGAATCTTAATGGAGAATGAGACTGGGAGGGGAGAGGGAGGAGGTGGAGGGATGTGGGTGTACTTATGAAATTCGTGTTCCTTAAGTAAAAGGTTTATTTGGGAAAATAAAAAAATTTAAAAAATTTAAAAATAGAAATATTTCCATTAAAAAATAAAGAAAGGGAATGGGGATCACCGAACATTACACAGGGTCACAGGGACACTGCTATCTGCCACTTCCTTATGTGATGGGGAAAAAAGTTGCTTCCCTCTGGGCTTAGTCATCATGCCATATAACTAAGAAAAACATCCTGTATTATCACCATCCAACTAACATGAACTTAACAATAAAAATCACTCCAATTCCTGAAAGACTATATATCCATTCTCAAAATCAAAGAATAATTTGTAGAGATTCAAGAACACATTATGAATCTTTTTACTGTATTCTATGTTTAGGCTAAATGATAGCTGTGAGAAAACTACATTTTCATTTTTTTAAATTAATTTTAACAGATTCAATATGATTTGTAGATACAAAATTAAGAACATAATGATATTCTCCTCTTCTCTCCTATCCTTCCCCTCACATCTTCTTTCTCTCTACCTTTCTTTCTGTCCTTTTTCTAGCATTTGAGATAACATTTTAAATTTATATTACAGAAAAAATAATCTCATTGTTCAAGCAAACACCAAGAATGTTGGAAGAATCAAAATCAGTATAATTCTATGTGAAAGTGCTACCATAATGAAAAATGGAAACCATGAGCTGTCCAGATATTAATCAGTACATACTTATGTCATCTATTATCAAAAATATCTAAAATAGGAAGTAAATGTCTCTTTCTTCCTCCTTTACTGAAACATAAATAACAAAAATTGTGTGTTGTTGTTAAGGTATACAACCTGATGTCTTGATCTACATTTACATTGTGAAATAGTCACAACTTGCTAATTAACATATCCATCACCTCGTATAGTTACCACTTTATTTTCTTATATTTGTGGTGAGAATACTTAAGATCTGAAACTTTTTATTATGAGATAATTATAGATTCACAAGCACTTGTAAGAAGTAATACAGAGAGATGTCATTAATCACTTACTCAATTTTCCCAATAGGTGCCATGCACAACCATAGTACAATATAATAACCAGAATACTTATATGCATAAAGCAAGATACAGACAAATTCTCTCCTTGCAAGGGCTCTTCATACTGTTCTTTTATATCATATCCATCCTTAACCCCTCCATAAATCTTGACAACTAGGAATCTGGTTTTCACTTGCCCCTCCCCCCCCAGCTTAACACTTTGGAGACCCATTCGGGTTGTCTCATGAATCAATAGCTTGTTTCCTTTCACTTAGTATTCAACGATATAGGTAGAGTGATGTTTGTTTAATTAGTCACTGTTGAAAGAAATTGCCTCCTTTACCTATTTTGAGACTTTTATGAAAAGTCTACCATTAAATATTCTTGTATCGTTTTCTTTTATGAATATAAGCCTTTCTCTGAGATAAATGCTTAAGGGCACAATTGCTTGGTTACATGGTAATTGCATGTTTTTTTTTTTTTTTAAGAAATGGTAAAATTTTTTATTCATTGATTATTACATTTTACATCTCCACTAGAAATGTTTGAGTGATTCAACTTCTCCAAATATTCATCATCACAGGGTGATATTATGGTTTTTTTGTCTTAGCCCTGTGTACATGTATAGTAATAGCTCGGTGTATGGTTTAAATTTTCATTACCCTAATGGATAAGGCTGTAGAACAAATTTTCATGGACCATCTTGGTAGTCCCTTTGTTGAAATATCTATTATGATCTTTGAAATATTTTTAATTATTTTAATTATTTATTTTTCTGTTGAATTTTAAAAAAATTTAAACTTTATTTCAAACTTTATTTTAGTTTTAAACTTATGAAACAAATATTGTAAAGTAGCATAAAAAGATCCCAAATACCTTATATCTAACTTCCTCAATTGTTAACATTTCGTATTAGTCTAATATATTTATCACAATTAATAAACCACATTTTTTCATTTTATTTGAAAGGTAAAGAGACACACAAGAAGAATCAGAGACAGACAGAGAAAGACCTTCCATCCTTTAGTTCACTCTCCAAATATCTGCAAAATCTGGAGTTGTGTTACATGGAAGTCAGGAGCCTGGAGCTCAATCTATGTCTCCCATGTGGGAGACAGGGGACTGAAGTACTTTAATTATTACTGCTGCCTTACAGAGTGTCCATTAGCAGGAAGCTGGAATGAAAAGTAGGTCTGGACACAAACAAGCACTCCAGTGTGTCAACCATTGCACCACATACCCATCTCTCCCATTGTGTTGTAAGAGTTCTTTAGATATTTTTGAGAGTCTTTCTTTGTTGGATTGCAGTTTACAATTGTTTTCTACAAGTTTTTAACTTGTCTTCATTGTCTTGACATAACCCTTTGAAGAACTAAAGTTTTTATTTGGGATGAAATCCAGTTCAAAAACTTTTCCTTCAAGGGTTGTATTTTTGGTGTCAAAGAGTTTCTTCATATTTGAGAAATCTTTCAAAAAATACCTCAGCCAATTTGTTAGGGTCAGTATCAAAGTTGTAAGCTATATTGAGTATGTACACTTGATGTAATGTGATGAAAATTGTACTTAATCTCTGATTCACTCTATATACAACCCACTCCAGTCTTATCAAGAGAAAAGCATTAGACAAATTCCATTTCAGACACTTTTTACCAAATACATGTCAAAGTTTCAACACTGTCAAGTTTAACCCAAGCAAGTAAAGTCCAGAAGAGCCTAAGAAGACATGATTATTCTTGTAATATGCTATGCCAGATAGGACTGTGGAAAAGGATGTAATAGGTAAGGATACTTGACTGCTACGTGTAATAGACTAGGGTGGCTGGGATTTTGGAACAGAAAATAATATGTAAGGGAAGACTAAGGACATCTAAATAGCACATGGACTTTGATTAATAATAATTTATCAATTTTAGTTGTTTAACTGTAGCAAATGTACTCTACTAATAAAATATTTCATAATCAGAGATATTAAGTATGATATTATGAGAACTCTGTATTGCCTTCAAAATATATACATAAGTATAAAACTCTTCTAATATGAAAAATTTATTTTAAATGCATATTTATCATTTTTTGTAAATTGACAATTTCTAGATACGATAAACAACACAAGAACTGTTCTAGCACTTAGTGGAGCAGGATCTGAGATTTTCTCAAAAGGAAACAGCTAAGTTTTAATAGTTGCTAAAATCATATAAATTTGGGCCAGTGTTGTAGCATAGCATGTAAAGTCCTTCCCTGAGATGCCAGCATCCCATATGGTCACAAGTTAGTGTCCTGGTTGCTCCACTTCCAATCCAGTTCCCCGCTAATGGCCTGAGAAAAGCAGTGGAAGATGGCCCAAATGCTTGGGGCCCTGCCACCCATGTAAGAGATTTGGTTGAATCTCCCAGCTCCTGGCTTAGGCCTCACCATTGATACCATCTAGAAAGTAAATGAGTGGTTGGAAGATGTCTCTCTCTCTGTAATTCTGACTTTCAAATAAAATAAATAAATCTTTAAAATTATATGATAAATAAAATTCCTTCTCCATCATTCTCTCTACTTTCATGTATTCGAGAAATCTACATTTAAAAATGAAAAAAAGTATAACTTAAAATAGTAGTGCTATTTAATATGCATTGCTTTTTATGACGTGAGATTGTTTATAACTGGCATAGATGGACTAATATCCTATGAGCTTTAAGCGGTAGAGCCACTAACCCACTAACAGCTATCCATTTCCAATATATGTAAGAAAATCGACCAGTCTCTCTTAAGGGACAAAGACTTGTGACTCCAAATTGCTTTAACTAATAAAATGTAATTATACCATTCGCTTTATTTGCTTTTTTAAAAAATCTCTATTTACTTATTTGAAAGACTTACAGAGAGAAAAGGTGAGACAGAGAAAAAGAGAGAGAGGGAGAGAGAGAGAGAATCGATCTTCCAGCCACCAGTTCACTCCCCAAATGGTTGCAAAAGCTAAGGCTGGGGCAGCGGAAGCCAGGAGCTTGGAACTCCAACCTGGTTTCCCACATGGGTGTCAAGGGATGAAGCACCTAGGCCATCTTCTGCTGCTTTCCCAGGCACATTAGTAGGGAGCTGAGTCAGAAGTGAAACAGCTGGGACTTGAATTGGGGGTCATACAGGATGTCGTAACAAGAAGTGGAAACAACCCTCTGTGCTACCACACTGGCCTCAATAGTTTGTAGGGAAGATATACCCAGAGAGTTACTGAGACCTCCTTCTTCTGTTGGATGATATTCATGATTAATAACTTGTAGAAGCATAAAAGTCTTCCAAATTAATTGCTTCCTTTCTATTCTTTTTTTTTTTTTTTTGGACAGGCAGAGTTAGACAGTGAGAGAGAGAGACAGAGAGAGAGTTATAGACAGTGAGGTAGAGACAGAGAGAAAGGTCTTCCTTCCGTTGATTCACTCTCCTAATGGCCGCCACAGCCAGCGCTGTGCCTATCCGGAGCTAGGAGCCGGGTGGCTGGGTGCTTCCTCCTGGTCTCCCATGCGGGTGCAGGGACCCAAGCACTTGGGCCATCCTCCACTGCCCTCCAGAGCCACAGCAGAGAGCTGGACTGGAAGAGGAGCAACCGGGACTAGTACCCAGCGCCCCAACTGGGACTAGAACCCGGGTTGCCGGTGCCACAGGCGGAGGATTAGCCAAGTGAGCCATGGCATTGGCCATCCTTTCTATTCTTTAGTTATAATTTTGTTTTTCTTTGGAAAAAATATGCAGGTTCCATGATTTGTTTTATAGAAGTAAACACAGATGACACCAGGCTAAGTTTATGTAAATTATGCTTTCTTTTTTTTTTATTTATTTATTTATTTATTTTTTTGCTGTTGCAGGGGTATACTTATGTATGCTTCACATCCAGGGATATGCACATTGAATGCTAGAGCCATACATTGTTGGAAACCTCGTGTAAAGCCTGAGACCATCACCGTTTCTCATTGACTCCTTTAGACACTGCCCTCTTTCTGCTCCTGCTGTCTCGTATTTGTCTCACATTTTAAGATCATCCACTCTTCTTTATTTCTCAGCATATCTAGAGTGGTCACTCAATTTTACATGTTATCCGTTCCAGTCAATCATTTTTTGTCTATAACCTCTGGCACTATGGGCAGTATGGTACTTGTTGATATGACCTGTCTCTCCTTTTTCAGAATCTGAACTAGGAAATATTTTCAGTTTATTATGAAGTCAATTTATAATGTCTATTCATATGATTAGGGAAAATTATATGTGGCATCAGCCAATGATATAGATTTTAATAAAATTTCATGGAAAAGCTCCCCTTTCACATTATTAAATATTATTCTTTTAAGGAAGTGTATTACAAAGTTTGCTACTTTGTATTTAGTGTCACATTATGTCCTTATCTTTCTACAATTTGTTTTTTGCTTTTCAGCGTCTTTGCTCAAAATACAATTTAAAAAAGGAAATGAGAATACAAACAAATCCCTCTATGCCAGACAACAGGAGCTTTCAATTCCAAATCTGCTGTTGACACACAGCTCTTCATACATACAGAGCTATAAGGTCAGAGAGTACAGATTTTCTATTTCTCACATAGCTGAACTGACAAAGCTATGTATTCTTGTTGCATTAACATGATGGAGGAAAAAAAATCCTATCTTTACTATTCATGCTATTTTCATGAGCTTTCCCTTTGTTTTACACTCCATTGACATATGAAACCCATGGTCCTATACCAAATCACCATACTGTAGCATACAAGCACACATATAATAGTACAGTGTAATGGGAACAATGTAATCCCTGCATTGTAATGCAACCCTAAAGCTAATGATGACACAAATAAAAGTTAACCACCCTGATTAGTATTTTTGATTTCTTTGTAAAAATTTAATTTTTAAAGATTGTCCCAAATTAAGGTGTTTTACACTTATAAAATTATAAAGAGGCTATTCACTCATACCCTGCTCTTAAAAAAGATGTCTTGAATTATATATTTTCATTTCATAAGAGTTGAATGATATTAATACTTAAAAGTAACACAAAACCAAGCTTCACAAACAGTAGGCCATGGAACTAGAAGTTGAGATTGAAAACTGGTTATTAGGAGATCCACTGAACCCTTAGGTAGAGGAAAGGGACACTGTACAAGTTGGGGAAAGTTTGCATAAGTACCAGGAACAAATGTGATTACTGCTACCTGATAGGGATACAGGGAAGTCTTCCTAGAACCCAAGGTTTCTGTAGTGTTACTCTTTCACTTTTCATGCACCATGAAAACATTTAATGACAGGTATCCAAAGAGCAAAGATTTGGAAATTTTCTACCCCCCCCCTAAAAAAAAATGTCACACAGTTTGAATTTTGGCTAAGGGCAAAGGGACCTAGGAATTGATGGTAGAAGCAAATATTATTAAAGACCAATTGTGACTTTATTACTAGTTCCAGAAATGACAAATGTAATAGAAATGGATATTTTCTTTTTGAATTGTATATTATATAGCATATTATTAGCACCATTTCCTCCATTTGCTTCTTTCTTGGGGGTACACAACTTTATCTACATACTTTAAATATTATTTATTTATTTATTTATTTATTTTGGGAGACAGGGAGAGACAAAAAGAGTCCCTATCAGCTGGTTCACCTCCTCAAAATACAGCAGCTGGAGCTGAGCCAGGACAAAGCCAGGAGTCAGGAGCCAGGAATTCAATCTGGGTCTCCAATCTGAGTGTCAAGGATCCTTGAGTGTCAAGGATCCAACTACTTGATCCATCACCTATGGCTTTCCAAGGTATGCATTAGCACAAAACTGAAATCAGGAATTGAGCTGAGCTCAAACCCAGGTAATCTAATATGGAATGTGGGCATTCATAGCATTGTCTTAAGCACTACTATTTACAATTTTAAAATTTGGTTTTTCTATTATATATTTTAGTTGGATTATGACTAAGACTATAAATTATTCAGTTTTAGGTAAACTACAACAGATATTAACCTTACAAGGAGTAGTAATTGTCACGGAATGACTGTCGGGATTTCTCATCTTCAGTTTTTGAGGGGAAGTAAATGTATTTATGTGAATACTGGTTGCATTTTAACTGGTGGATTAAATAAATTATTCCTGCTATATTGAAATAATTAATATTATTTAATTATTCATAGGTTCACATACACTAATTTGACCTAAGAATAATGATACATGGTAAAATACTAGTTTTCTGAATCTTTGTCCCAGAAATCTATGTACAGTTCCCACGTTACCCCTTTTAGTTTATTTTTCTCAATTTTGGGGGTAGTGATTGCTTCCTACAGATACTAATCTCAGAGTTCTCCAGCATATACATCCAACTTTTCAATCAACTGGCACTTGAGTAACCAGTTTTCTTTATTATTATAATATAAAGACCAAAGGGATGTTAATAAGGGTATATGGGATGCCAACGTTGTAAGTAGAAGCTCAACCCTCTGTGCCACAATGCCAGCCCTGAGAATCAATATCTTTCCTGATGATGGTATTCTTGCTGCATTATCATGTGATAGGAAGCAGAAAGACAGGAGAGGATGAGAGGAGCACCAGGGGTCTGAACTTTTCCTTTGACAAGAAACTCACTCCCACAATAATGACATTAGTCCAGTCATTAGAGGGATGCCCTCAGGACTCCAATACCTTCCATTCGGCCCCATTTTCCAATATTACCACAAAAGGAATCAAGTTTTTGACACATGAACTTTGTGTGTGGTGGTGGGGGGCATTCAAACTACAGCAATTGTTTTGATAAGCTATTTGACGGTATTTATAAAACTAGACTTATGCATACCTTAAAACTAAGCAAATTTTACTTCTAGGCTTGTGCTTCAAAGTAGTGTGTGTGTGTATGTGCACAAAAGACATGAACAATAAACTTTATAGCTACATTATTCATAATAGCCTCAGCTGCAAACAACGCAAATATTTATAGAAGAATAAATAAACTATGTGTTATATTCATACCATCCAGTCAATGAATGACAGAGTGAATCAGAACTACACACAATAATATGGATTGTCTCATGCAATATTGAAGACAAACTGAATTAAAAAACATTATATATCTAATGATTCTCTCTATATAAAAGACAAAAATCAGCAACACTCTGCTCTGTATTGTGTTAAATGTCCTAATAATGGTTACCATTGGAAAGGAGAAAGAGCATGGTGAGTGGGGGCTTCTAGAATATCAGTAGTATTGATTGGCCAGGGTAGAAGGTCAATGAGGCATTCATTTGATTTAATGTACTGCACAGTTATGAATCATGTATTTTTATTGAAATGAAATTCATAAAATATGAAATTAACCTCTTTAAAGTGTAGATTCAATGGCATTTAGTACATTCACATTGTATTGCAATTATTATCTGTACCTACTTCCAAAACATTTTCAAACTCCTCCTTCCAAAAACATTCATATACTGATTTAGTCACTTTCTATTTGTTCCTCTCCCTTCCCTGTCAATCATCAATCTGTTCTCTGTCTTTAAAGATCTGTTTTTATCCTATTATGAATATTAGAATTATACAGCATGCGACATTTTATGTTTGATTTCTTTTGCAACCAACTGTTCCCAAAGTTTGTCTATGTTGTATCACGTGTTAGTACTTCATCCACTTTTATGGCTGAATTATATTCTGTTGTATGCATATGGTATTTTATTTATTGATTGGTTGATGAATATTTTGCTCTTGGGATAGTGCTTCAATGAAAATTTGTGTAGAAGCTTTTGGTTAATTTCATGGTTTGGATTTTGGGGGGTATATAATTAGGAATGAAAATGCTGGGACATATGGGTTTTATGGGGAGTGGGGATTCATTAGCTTATTTACCACACTGACTGTACAGTCTTACGTACTTACCAGAAATGTATAAGAACACTTCAACTATTTCATGGAAAAACTGCATTAAAAAAAATTTGCGGGGCCAGCACCGTGATGCATTAGGCTAATCCTCTGGCTCCTGGTCTCGGTTCGGTGTATCTCTGGCTGTGGCAGCCATTTGGGGAGTGAGCCAACGAAAGGAAGACCTTTCTCTCTGTCTCTCTCTCACTGTCTGTAGTTCAAATAAAAAATATTAAAAATCTTAAAAATAAAAAATCTTATAAAAAATCTGCTTCAATTTCAGATTATTTTGCTCCAAAGACAGCACAGCATTTAATTTTACCTTCCTAAAAACTTTTTGAAGTTCCGTAATATGAGGATTCCAATCGCTTTACACCCCCATCAATACTTTTTTCCATTCATTTAAAAAACTATTATAGCTACAAAAGTGGATTAGAAGTGGTATTTGATTTGTACTTCTCTAATGACTAATGATGTTGATTATCTTTTTTATGTGTTTCTTGGGGTTTCAAATCTTTGTCTCAATTTCAGTTCTTTGTTTTCAGGTAGATTAATTTTGTTAATTTGTTGTTGCGATGTTAGAAGTTTTTTTTGGTCAATATATTTAGGATATAAGATCTTTATCAGATATATAATTGTAAATATGTTATCAGAATCTATTGGTTATCTTTTCAAACTGACAGTAACCCTTGGTGCATAAAATGTCTTAAAATTAATTCCAATTTATCTACTTCTGTTGTTTATACTTTTGATATTATATCTAATTAGCCAATTCAAAGTCATGCAGATTTTACTTATATTTTATAGGAATTTTATTCTTTTAGGCCATTGATTCATTTTCAATTGATTTTTATTTATGGTGATGGTATGGATCTAATTTTATTATTTTATATATGGGTAACGGGTTGTCCCAACATGATTTATTGAAGAGACTGTTCTTTCTCCATTAAGTTGTGTTGGCATCTGAAAATCAATTTCATGTTGATTTTTTAATAAGCATTGAATATGGGTTTGTTTATAAACTGTAAATTCTATTGCATTAATCTATGTTATTATGTCAGTGTATATATATATATATATATATATATATACACACACACCATACTGCTTTGATCATTGTATTTGTATAGTAAGTTTTGAAACTGGGAAATCTAGGTTATTCATCTTTGTTGCTTTTCAATATTGTTTTGGCTGCTCAGGGTGTTCCTGGCTCATGGCATTGGCCTTTCCAAGCCCTGGATGTTATGGCCACTTCAGGGGTGAACCAGTGGATGGAAGATCTGTGTGTGTGTGTGTGTGTGTGTGTGTGTATCTTTGACTTTCAAATAAATAAATAAATCTTTAAAACAAAATTGTAAGAAACTTAAAAAAGGAGTTACAAACCAAAGATGTAATAATTCTGGCTTTTATGTTTAGCTCTGTTGTTGTCTTTACTGAAGTTACTTATTTCTTCCAGTGGCTTCAACTTATGTAAAATTTGCAGGGGCAAATTTTTGGTGTAATTTGTTAAGATCTGGCTTTGGATTCCCACATCTTCTGCAGTAGTGCCTGGGTTGAAGTCTGATTCTGGTCTCAATTGCAGCTTCTTGACTAATGTGCATCCCAGGAGGCAGGTGATGCTGCAAGCACTTGGATATCTGCCATCCATATGGGAGACTTAGATTGGGTTCCTGGCTCTTGGATTTTGCCTTGGCCAATCTGGCTGTTGGGAGCATTTGAGAGATGAACTAGTAGATGTGAGATCTCTGTTTGCTTATCTCATCTCTCTCTCTCTCTTTCCCTCTCTCTTTCTCTTTCAAATAAAATAAAATAAAATAAAATAAAGTAAAATAAAATAAAATTCTGTTCAGTTTTAAATTTTATTAATTGCAGTTTTCAGCACCAGAATTTCCTTTTTTATCTTTTCTTATTATTCATGTCTTTCTAGTAATATTTCTTGCCCATTCACCATTCTTCTGATTAACTTTACCTTTGATTTGCTATACTCTAAAAACATTTCAAACTGGTAATTTTAGTTTTCGTATTGAAAGTCCAGAGGCTTTCTTAGGGCCAGTCATCTCTGAATAGTCCTTACTTTCCTTTTAATTTACATGTTCCATTCTTTTTCTTTAACTACTGGGAATTTTGAATATGAGAATGAAGTTGTTCTGTAAATCAAATTTTTCTCCCTCTCTCGGGTTTGTTTTGTTTCTTTTTCTGTATTGTAGCTGTTGGTTTGTTTAGTGTGTTTTCTAAGCTATTTTTTGTGAAGACTGCATTAGGTTTTTATGTATGATTTCTGGAGTTTCTTTTTCCTTAGCTTGTATTCTGCTAGCTTCTTACAGATATTTACTTAGGCTTCTAGTGCTTTCTCTTCCCTTGCACTAAAGAAAAAAGCAGGGAACAGGGAAAATGGAGATGGGATGGGATAGAGGCAGGGACTAGAACAGGGAGAGAGAGAGAGGAGACACTTGACAGAAGATACAAAGAAAAGTTCTCTCATCCCTGCAAGCTGACTCGGCATTGGGGTCCTCTTTCAATGCTTCTTTACCAGACCGTTTTACGTTCAGATTTCATATTCATTCATGACTGGTGCTGGTTTAAAGTTAAACCAAAGGGGGGCCAATGCTGTGGCTCACTTGGCTAAACCTCTGCCTGCAGCGCCGGCACCCCAGGTTCTAGTCCCGGTTGGGATGCCAGATTCTGTCCCGGTTGCTCCTCTTCCAGTCCAGCTCTCTGCTGTGGCCTGGAAGGGCAGAGGAAGATGGCCCAAGTCCTTGGGCGCTGCACCCGCATAGAAGACCAAGAGAAAGCACCTGGCTCCTGGCTTTGGATTGGCATAGCCGCGGCCTTAGTGGCCATTTGGGGGGTGAACCAATGGAAGGAAGACCTTTCTCTGTCTCTGTCTCTCTCTCACTGTTTAACTCTATCTGTTAAAAAAAAAAAAAAAGTTAAACCAAAGGGAAACTTAGGGTCTTTTCGTATCTTTGCAAAACATTCATCCTGCGGTGGGTATAGGGACTGCTTTCTGCCTTTTTCAGTCCACGTAGACACTGTTAAGTGCTCTAATTTACCAAAGAAATGATCTCCCTAGCTTTTCTTCTCAAGAATTCAGCACTCTTATATGGCTATATTTGTAATCCCTTGATCAAGACAGCTTCTGGTTGTTTCTCTGCTTCACTTGGGTTTTGAGAAATGCCCACCACTTCTCTGCACTTAGTGGGTTTGGAGTTGGGCAGAACAAAGGAGGGCATGTGGAGAACCCCTTCCCTGGTTAGATCAGACAAACTTGATTTGTGGAGAATGCTCTGCTCTGCCGCTCTGTAACCAAATTCTAGGGTCCCACACGAGTGATATGGGCTGCCACCCTCATGACTGCTGCAGTGCCAGAGAAGGTGGTGGTGAGTGTGTGTTGAGGGGCAGGGTGGAAGCAAATACAAATGCCCTACAGCTTTCCTAATGTTTGTAAGTTGTCTTCTGCTTAATTAAAAATTTTCTTGGCTGCTATAAACTTTTGGCTGCTTTACAGAATTCGGACAAAATTGATTCTAAACGTTTTTGCTTGAGTTTTCTGCAGAAGATGGACCCTTGGAATTCATTCCTCTGCCATTTTTTTCTGGTTTCTGTCATATATATATATATATATATATATTTTTTTTACAGGCAGAGTGGACACTGAGAGAGAGAGACAGAGAGAAAGGTCTTCCTTTGCCATTGGTTCACCCTCCAATGGCCGCTGCGGCCGGCGCGCTGCGGCCAGCGCACCACGCTGATCCGAAAGCAGGAGCCAGGTGCTTCTCCTGGTCTCCCACGCGGGTGCAGGGCCCAAGCACTTGGGCCATCCTCCACTGCACTCCTGGGCCACAGCAGAGAGCTGCCCTGGAAGAGGGGCAACCGGGACAGAATCTGGCGCCCCAACCGGGGCTAGAACCTGGTGTGCTGGAGCCGCTAGGCAGAGGATTAGCCTATTGAGCCGTGGTGCTGGCCTTCTGTCATATATTTTTAAAATATATGTTATATTGGTAGTAGTGCTGTGGTTTGGTACAGAAACTGTCCAACCAGAACCAGAAAGTGCCCAAAGGGTTGGTGCAGATCCATCAAAGCTAATTTCTTCCTTGGAATTTCTCTGGGTTGAAGGAGAATGTCTCTCCTAAGACCCCTGGAACCAGGTCATATCTAATGAATGACAAGTCAGTAAGGAAGAAGAAAGGCTTGACCTTCTTGTCAAGACATCCGATGACTCAGGACAAGTCTAAGAGTTTACCACATGTTCAGATATTTTAGGATTGTTGAACTTTTTTCACATTGTAATGAATACTATTCACTTTTCAATGCAGACAATCTCCAATTCATGATGATCTGACTTAAAATATTTTAACCTTATGATAGTACAAAAGTGATGCACATTCAGTAGAAACTGTGCTTTGAATTTTTAATTCGATACAGGAGAGCAATGTGTGGTACAATCTTTTCTCACTTGGCAGGGGTTGGAAGATGCAGCTTCCCAGGAACTATCCGATCATAAGGGGACACATTTGATACCCTGATACTTTACAGGGTGTTGTGTTGATAAGCAAAGATGTTTGGTAGGTTAGGTGAATTAAATCCATTTTTGACTTATGATATTTTCAATTTAGGATTGATTTAATGGTTCATAACCCCATTCAAGTTGAGGAGACTGTATAATTTCCATAAACAGAATATGAGTCGCAGAGTCTTTCTTGTAATATGACAAAAATCATAGCTAAATTCAAATAAAAAACTGAAGAAAATGCATTTTGTTTGTGTTAACTTGCACCTTTTACTTTTGCCTTGCTTCTGGCCATTAATTATTATTTTCCTAACTCCTCATGGTTAATATTTAATGTTTTTTTTTAAAAAAGTCCCTAGGCTAATTACGAAATTAGATAGTTTATGTTACTTATCTTCCTTCCTTTTTTGAAAACCAGGAGGAAATACCTGTGCTTATTTTTGTAAATTTGTTCAAAATTTTTTCAATGGTTATATATACAAGTCAATCATCTCATTTCATCCCATGGTAAATACTTAGTTACCACATAAAGTTTATCTTTTTCAAACTTATATATTTAACTGATATAGTGAAAATTCTCACTTCCTACCCCAATAAAATCTTATTCCTGATCTCATTGTAAGAGAAAATAAGACAAATAATATGTTACTAAAATTTTATTTAAACTTTATATTTTTTTGAAAGGCAGAAAGAAACAGAGTCAGAGCACTCCCATCTACTGGTTCACTACCCAAATGCATGCAATGGCAGGGCCGGGCTAGAGCCAAAAAATAGGTCTAAGGAACTCCAATTGTGGATGGCCAGAACACAATTACTTGAGCCATCCCTTCTGTCCCCCAGGACCTGCATTGGCAGAAAGCAAGAGTGAGAGGCTGGACATGGAAGGTCTTCTACCCACTGGTTCACTCCCCAAATGGGCACAATGGCTAGGGCTGGACTAGGCTGAATCCAGAAATCATGAGCTTAATCTGGGTCTCACATGGGTGCAGAGTCCCAAAAACTTGGACCATCATCCACTGCTTTCCCCAGGTGCATTAGCAGGGAGCTGGATTGGAAGTAGAGCTGCCAGGACTCCAAACAGTACCCAAAAAGGGATGCCAGTGTTGCAGGCACAGGCTTAATTTATGACACTACAACCCAAGCAGAATTTGGATGTCTTAATTGGCATTTTGAATGCTAACCTGAACATCTACCCAAATTCTATTTTTAAAGTCCATATCTATATCATTTTCTCACTGTTGAGGATATTGATAAAAAACAAAGTAATTTTGATTAATGTAAACCTTTAACATAGGAATTGATGGGCAAAAGTGGTAAGTTTATTTCAGCCTCTGGGTTCAGTTTATTTCTATGCTTTGATTTTATTGATGCATTGTTGAAATAATCATTATAAATAAGAAGTTTAAAATAGAAAATTAAAAAAAAATTGCTATAATGTATTTTGTCGAAAAAGATCAGTGAAAAGTAGTGCTCTACTTCTATATGAACATTGCTTATGCATAGGCTAAATAACTGGGCCAGAGAGAGTCTGGAATTTCACACATAATCTTCTAGTCTTGCAGTGTGTCTGAGCCTTGAAGCATTTGGAAAGAAATCAAAGATATTTTTAAGGGATATGCATTCGCCAAAGCAGTTAAGACACTGCTTGAGTTTTCTGTCAACCATTTGAGTGTCTGGGTTTGAGTCCAGGTGTGTTTCCCATTTGAGTCTCCTGATAATGTATAACCTGGAAGTTGCCAGCAAGAATTCAAGATTGATGTAATCCTATTTGTTAATTTTGGATTTGATTTCTTGTACTTCTGGGGCTTTTCCAAGAAGTCTTTTCCTATGCCATTGTCTTGCAGAATTTTCCTAATGTTCTCGATAATTTGAAAGTATCAGGTCATAGATGTAGATCTTTGATCCATTTTGAGTGAATTTTTGTGTAAGTTGTAAGGTAGGGGTCTCCTAGAAGGCAATTATACATTCCTCTTTGGTATAATGGTTTAAACATGCCTTGGAATTAACTTTGAAAAATAAGTAGGGCACATTTAAACCAAAATACCAAAGAAGAATGCATAATTGCCTTCTAGGAGAAGAAATTCATAGTGGAAAGAAGGAAGGAAGGAAGGAAGGAAGGAAGGAAGGAAGGAAGGAAGGAAGGAAGGAGAAGGAAGGAAGGAAGGAGAAGGAAGGAAGGAAGGAAGGAAGGAAGGAAGGAAGGAAGGAAGGAGAAAGAAGGAAGGAAGGAAGGAAGGAAGGAAGGAAGGAAGGAAGGAAGGAAGGAAGGAAGGAAAGAAGGAAGGAGAAGGAAGGAAGAGAGGGAAGGAAGGAAGGAAGGAAGGAGAAGGAAGGAAGAGAGGGAAGGAAGGAAGAGAGGGAGGGAGGGAGGGAGGACGAAGGAAGAGAGGGAGGGAGGGAGGGAGGGAGGGAGGAAGGCAGGCAGGCAGGCAGGAGAGCCTTGTATGTGAGGATACCTCAAAATGTTTACAGAAAACTAAATTTAAAATATTTAAAGAATTACAAGATAAGCTTATTTTGATGTAAAACATTTTGAAATCCGTGTATATGAGGCATTTTGAAAACAGGCATATTTTCTAAATGTTGAAAACATTATTCATGGATTTCAAAATAAACTCTTTTACTTACATTTTTACATGAACTTCGTGAAAATCTCTCTTTGACAAATGAGCCAAAATCAGTCCCTGGAGCAAGGACAGTCTCTTCAACAAGCAGTGCTGGGGAAACTGGATCTCTGTGTGCAGAAGTATGAAACAATGTTTTTAAATCCTTATTATTTCAAATTATAAAAATTCATATCGACTTTAAAAAGAAACTTTAATGTTAGGATGATATTGGATTTGGATTTACAGAAAATTATGACTTTAGTATTGCAAATTACTGTATAATTTGCAACCATTTTGACTACTGATAACATCTATTGATATGGTATATTTGCAAGATTAATGAAGCTTTATTGACATATTGTTATTAACTGAAGTTCATATTTCATTCAGAATTCTACTAAATCTTTTTTTTTTCTATTCTCAGATCTCATCCAAGATACTACGTTGCATTTACTTTTCCTGTCTTCAAAGAGTCCTGTTGTCTTGTGACATTTTCTCTTTTTCTATGACTTTGACAGTTTTGAGGAGTACTGGACAAGCATTTTGCAGACTGCCTCTCAACTGGGATTTGTCTGATGTTTTGCTTCATGATTCAGTGCCGGTTGTGTGTTTTTGGAAGGAAAATTACAGAGTTACAGTGTCAGCCTCTTAATATTCTATCAAGGGTATATACTATAAACATGACATTTCACTGTTGATGTTAACTTTGATCACCTAGTCTGAAGTAGTGTTCATCAGGTTTAACCATTGCAAAGTTGCTGTTGCATTACCTCTTCCATGTAATAGTCTTTGGAAGATCACTATACACAGCTCAGACTGAAAGAAGGGAAAGCCATGTTCCAAAGGAAGAATACCTCTACTACAAATTATTTGGACTTCTCCATGAGACATTTGATTTCTCCTCATTATATTTATTAATTCAATTCTCTTGTATCCTTTATTGACTAATGTAATACTTTCAAAATTTTGTTTTTAAGAATACTTGTCAATTTTTAAAATTTATTTGAAAGACAGAGTGCATTTAGAGAGGGAGAAAGAGAAAGAGGGAAAGAGAAATCGAGAGAGACCTTTCATTTGTGCTTTAATTACTCAAATGCCTACAGTAACAGGGACAGCCTGGGTGGAAGCCAGGATCCAAGAACTCCATCTAGGTCTCTCACATTGGTGTCAGGAACTCAAGTACTTAAGCCATCATCTGCTGCCTCCTGGTCACATTAGCAGGAAGCAGGATCTGAAATGTAGGCAGGGCTTAATCCCATGTGTTCAGACATGGGATTTGAGTGTCATAACTGGCAGTTTATGCCACTACACCAGAAAAACTGCCCCATTAATAAAATAATTTTTATATCACTATGGATTAAAGGATATATAATTTATTCTTTAATTATGATAACATACTGATTTGTCTGTTTCTCAAAATCTTCCACCTTTAGCCAGTGTAGTTCATGTGTCCTTCTGCACACTCATCATGAAATTTTTGCTCTTAATTTTTGCTTAATTTTTAGTAACTTTATATTTTCTGACATTATAAGATGCTCCAGGTTCATCTTGTGTGTTTTATAAAGCAGTCCCTGAGTCAATATTTCCTGATTCAATCCCAGAGTCAGAACACTGGGGCATTTCAAAGGAGAATGGTATCAGAAATAGATTTGGGAACTAAATGTCCCTGATTCTTCAATGCTGTTTTTGCATCTAGGTACTCTTGATAAACAGAGCAAGGAGACATTACAATGATACGTCAAAATGTTTATTTAAAATTAAATCAAAGGTAAGTTTATTTTGCTGTGAAACATTTTGAAATTCTTCATATGAAGGGTATTCTAAAAGTTTGTACAAAATATATATTATGTAAAACCTATGCACAGATAACAAAATATTTTTTCACCAAAATAAACTTGTCTCTTAATTCCATTTTCCACATTTGAAGTTCTCTAAGATAAGTATATAATATGCTATGTGTATGCATAAAATATTGTAGTATTTACAGCTGTATTAAACTAAAAGTGAATTAACTTTGTTGCATCCAGCCCTAATTCACTACCTACCTTCCTCTTCCAACACTAACTGTGTGAAAACTAATTTCCATTATTTTCCATACATTTCCTAAATTGCTCCATTACAATAAACATGGATTGTGGGTTTAGGTCAATAATCCATACCCTCATGGGAAATAATTTCATCAACTAATGCACAGGTTTTATGTACAGTCATTTTGACTTTAAGTTTGCAGACTACATTCATTTCAAAAGTTACTTAGGTCAGAACTTGGTTCTTCAACTCCTTTTAGTGAGGATGTTTAATAATTTTTAACTATATTTAGATTTCTTGTCAAATTCTGCATTCTATCCTGTGTTTCCTCTGTCTACAGATATTTTTAAAAATTAGCATATGTTAAGGTATATTCTTTTTGTTGTAAATTTCTGAGTTTTAGCAAATGGATAATATATGCATTTACTTTTCTGATATAATATAGAGCTGTTTTGCTACTCTAAAAAAATCCCCTGTCCTTTACCTATTCAAAACTTCTCCTTTCCCTCAAACTGAAAATTAACAATACTCAACATTTCTATAGTTTTACCTTTTCAGTATGTCATTTTATTAGGATCATAGGGTTATTTTGCCTCTGAATACTGATTTCTTTCATTTAAGTAAGAGTATTTTAGAATCCTCTTTGTTCTGGTACTGCTTGGTAGGTCATATACTTTTAAAACTAGTTATTACTTCTTTTTTATTTGAAAGGCAGACACATAGGCAGATAGAAATCTCCCATCTTCTGCTTCATTCCCTTAATGCCAGTGACAGCTGGGCTAGACCCAAGGTAGGAGTCTCCAACTCCATTTAGGTTTCCCATGTGGGTGTCATGGCTCCAATGGCTTCTGCTATAGATAGGCAAATCTCTTCTGTGGCTCTACATGAATGCCTGTTTCTTTGGATTTTAAAGGTGTCGGTTTTCTCTGAAATCTTAATTCCTTGATGGAACCAAAAAGTCATTGATTTTTTTCCCCAGTGTTTTCTCATGGCAAGTACAGGAATAATGACTTCTAATCATTTTATATACTAAGATTGAAAGTGGAAATTACTCAATAATTTACTCCAAACAACTTTATTCTCAACTTTATTCTGAATCTTTTCACATTTCTTTTTATAAAGATTGCATTCCATATGCACGCACTCTGAAAACCTTAGGCCCACTATATTATACTCATTTGGGCAATCTCAATTTTGCTTAAATTCAATTATTTTTCTATTCCATACAGCATTTGTGTAATTGAGTTATAACTTTGATACATTTTCTTACTTGAAATTCTTGCTAATAGCTATAAATAAGTCTAATACTACTCACTTTAACCCTTTGAGTCCCTTCACTTCCTGAAACTGCTGGGCAATTACTTAATGTTCTTTTTCCTACCCTAATTCCTCAAAGTTTCCACATTTTCTTTTCCTTTTTAACTTCAGCAATATGAATAGAATTTCCATGCAATTCCTTTCACAACCTCTAATAACTCATCTCCCTCCATGCATATACATTCTACCTTCTCTCTGCTTCAAATGGATACATCTCTGTGCTTCTGGACAAGAAAGAAATCTCCCCTGGTGCGCTGTATTCCTTCCTCATAACATGCAATGGCTTTAGCCATTTTGTCTCCTGGCCTCTGTATCATACCTTTTCCTCTTTCTTCTAAAATATTGTTAGTGGTATTAAGTTAGTAATGTGTTGCTTCTCCAACCTTAAATTTACAAATTATAACAATGCTTCTTGGTTCTACTTCCTTCATTACTATGTCTCCCTGTTTCAATATTTCTCTTTAGTAGTTTCACTGCTGTCTTGTTATAAGGTATTCTCACATTCTCTAGTAATTCACTGCCATATAGGTTTGGTGTCTACCATTAATCTGAAAATGTTCTTGTCAAAGTGACCAAAGACCTTTATGTTGCAATATTGGTGATCTTTGAATTGTTTTTATTTATCAGAATTATTTGATAGAACTGATGTTTTTGTCTAAATATACTTTCATGTTCTGGTTTCCAGGACACCACAGTTTTTTTTACTTACTTTCTGCTTCATTGGTTCATACAATTTCATTTCATTTTCTTATTCCTATTTACCCTCCACAACCTCCTCTATGAAAGAATTATGTCTTCAACCTGTTTTTCTCTATTTATTCTATTGGAGTTCCTATTCATTAAATGACATTTTCCAAATTTATGTCTGCATCCCAACTTCATCTAATATGTTAGTTGTATGTGTAGTTATCATCTTAAATTTAACATTTCCAAATTAAAACCCGCTCTTCCTCTCACAAAGAAATAATACAAATACCCGAAATCACAATTAACCAATTCTTTTTCCCGTATTCCATATCTGACACATCAGTTCATTTTTTTTTTTTTTTGATAGGCAGAGTGGACAGTGAGAGAGAGAGACAGAGAGAGAAAGGTCTTCCTTTGCCGTTGGTTCACCCTCCAATGGCCGCCGCTGCAGCCGGCGCACTGCGCTGATCCGATGGCAGGAGCCAGGATCCAGGTGCTTTTCCTGGTCTCCCATGGGGTGCAGGGCCCAAGCACCTGGGCCATCCTCCACTGCACTCCCTGGCCATAGCAGAGAGCTGGCCTGGAAGAGGGGCAACCGGGACAGAATCCGGTGCCCCGACCGGGACTAGAACCTGGTGTGCCGGCGCCGCAAGGTGGAGGATTAGCCTATTGAGCCACGGCGCCGGCTACATCAGTTCATTTTTTAAAAATTTATTTATTTATTTAAACATCAGCGTTACACAGAGAGAGAAGGAGAGGCACCTGTTCACTCCCCAATTGACCGCAATGACTAGAGCTGTGCCGATCCAAAGCCAGGAGCTTCTTCTGGGTCTCCCATGTGGGTGCAGGGGCCCAAGGACTTGGGCCATCTTCCACTGCTTTCCCAAGCTATAGCAGAGAGCTGGCTTGGAAGTGGAGCAGCAGGGATCCAGACCAGTGCCCATATGGGATGCTGGCACTGCAGGTGGCAGCTTTACCTGCTTCACCACAGCACCAGCCCAAATCAGTTCATTTTAAAGTATATACCCAGAAATGAGTGCTTCTTAATACCATCACTGCCACCCTGCCTTCACAGCACCATCAATGCTTATTCAGCTTTCCCTAATATCTCTTATTACTGATCTTCTTGCTTAGTGTCAAGGTCTATAATGAACTCCAGGTGTTATTATTTCAAGTACATTTTTTCTTCCTTTCCTATGGTGCCCTTGTATTTTTTCTTTGTTTGTCAGGATTATAATTATATAATAGATTTCTATAAGTCATACATGATTACTTAAAATCTGTCATATACAAAAGTACAAAATTATCCAATGACTGAGCATGGTTTCATCAATTACAAAGCAAAAGTAACCCTGATACACTAAAAAACTAAAGCTAAGTACCTTTAGGAGGAGCTTTGTTCAATGTCCTTAATACTAAAACTTGGATAAATTATGCTACAGTACTCTTCCCTATACAGATTTTCATTTTCTGTAACTGAAATTGTGTTTGATGTCTCTACTTTCCTCGTTGTTGACATAGTTTCAACATGATCACAAAATAAGAAACTCAAGAATTCTCCCTAATTGCTACCTTTTCCAGCTTTATCATAATAACCCTTACTGATCAAATACTGTTAATTCACTTAGTAAATATTTCTGGAACACATTCTTCCCATCTTCTAACTGGCCTGCAGTGTTAGCCTGTTAGTTTTTCCTTTGAGCAATCTCCATCAAGTCTTTAATACAACCTTCACAGAAGATGCATTTGTACTCAAACTTCACTACTTATTCTTCAATAAACAGATAGCATATATTTTAGACTTTGGACTATATGATGTCTTTCAGACCTCTTAAATTCTGCCATTTTGGTGCAAAAACAGAGCAGACAAAGACAATAAATAAATGCGTGGCTATGTTTCTACAAATATCTATTATAAAAATGGAATGTTAGTCAGATTTACTACATGAGCCAGAGTTATTAACCCCTGTTCTTATCTATACCATCAGAATCTAGAATGTATGCAGTACATGGTTGAAGATATGAAAGACAATATTGAAAAATAAATTAATGATTCCAAAAAAGGAATAATTAGTGTTTGAGCAAATGTCAAAAGTCTATTCTAAGAACCTTTTGTATAAAGCAGGGTATTGACTTAATCATTCATTTGGAAAGAAACTGTTTAGAAGGGAAAAAGATGTAATTTTCATGATGTGTATAACTAAAGTTCTTCATAATATAATTAGTAATGGTTTGGTAGATTTTTAGGTGGAGATATAAATTTTGGAGTTGGTAATCAGTTCCTACCATGCAGTCAAAGGCATGAAGAACTAGATTGAGCAAACAAGTAAGCACCAAAAAACAAAAGAAAGGGACACTTAGTGTAGAGCATGTAAGATGAAAGTAATGAGAACATTCAGTGCTAAGGTGCCAGCAGTGAAAGCGGATTCTTCACAGAAAGGTCTGAGAGGTAAGACGAAAAAGACAGAAACAATTCAGAAACAATTCTGAAGTTCATACCTTACTAAAAGACAAAGATAAAATGATTTTAAATTATAAGGAAGTCAGCAACAGTAGTAAATGCCACCAAGACATTCAGCTAAATTCATTCTGAAAATACTCATGAATTTTTAATTTGGAAGTCATGAAATGGATGGTGTTGTGGTGCAGTGGATTAAGCCACTGCTTGGGAGTCTCACAAACCATATCACAGTGTTGACTTGAGTCCTGCCTCTATAACTGATCTAACTTCCTGCTAATACATACCCTGGGAAGCAGCAGGTTATGGCTCAAGTATTTCAGTCCTTACCTTTCAAGTGGGAGACCTGGATGGAGATCCAGGCTCTTGGGTTTGACCTCACCCATCCATGGCTATTGCAGGAATTTGGAGTGTGAATAGATGATCTCTCTCTCTCTCTCTCTCTCTCTCTCTCATTCTCATCTTTTTATCTTTGTTATTTGCTTTGCAAGTCAATAAAAATAAGTAAAATTCACAAAAAAAGAAGTCATGGAACTTTATTAATTTAGAGAAGCGAGGGGGAAAGCTAAATGGCTATGGGCTTAATAGTAGATAAGTAATAAGACATGACAGTGAAGGTGGTGTGACATTAAAAACAAACGAAAGGGGCCGGCAATATAGTGGATAAAACCACCAGCTTCAATGTTAGAATCCCATTGTTTCTTGGCTGCTCCATTTTGGACTCTGCTCCCTGCTAACAACCTGGGAAAAGTGCAGATGGCTCAAGTGCTTGGACTCCTGCCATTCACATGGGAAACCAGGAAGAAGCTGCTGGTTCTTGGCATTGATCTGGCCCAGCCTTTGCAGCCATCTAGGGAGACAACCAGCAGATGGAAGACCTCTCTCTCTCTCTCTCTCTCTCTCTGTTTCTCTGGCTGTCTTTCTGTCTCTTCCTCTCTCTTTGCTTGTCCTTCTATTTTTGTAATTCTTACTTTCAAATAAATAAATAAATCTTAGCAAAAGAAGACAAAGGTAGAGTTATCATGGTATGCTAGATCATGAAGAGTTTATTGAATGTTTTTTATCGCTTATTCTTGTTTCTCTAATATAAATATTAAACATTGTGTATGTATAAATGGTTAGGAGTAATCAATACATAAAATGAGACTGAAGGTTCATCAAAAACTGGGAAGCAATGATGGATAAAGTTCTCAAAATGGAGAGTGGTGAAAATAGCTAGGACAGAATTGGCTTAACAGAGCAGAAGAGATATATTATTCTCTGAAAATATCATCAGAAGGTGGAAGTAAAGATAAATATTTGGGGGATAAATAAATAA
Source organism: Oryctolagus cuniculus (assembly GCF_051225735.1). Taxonomy (NCBI): domain Eukaryota; kingdom Metazoa; phylum Chordata; class Mammalia; order Lagomorpha; family Leporidae; genus Oryctolagus; species Oryctolagus cuniculus. The sequence goes on from NC_142874.1 coordinate 90,600,733, forward strand.
GTGAAAAAATTAAGTAAAATAGTACTGATATTTCATAAGGAATGAAAACAAAGCAAGCTGAGAAAGAGCCTGAAAAGAAAAGTTTAGAGGTAAGAGAGATGCAAGTTTCAAGGAACAAATGAGGATTTGTAGTAAGGTGACAAAACAATATGGGGGGCTCAGCTTAGAGTAAATCATAAATCTTCAGTGATGAAACATGCATTGTTAAGAGATTTCCTTTTGTCATATTCAGTAGCTAGTTACAGATGCTTGGAAATTAGATGTTTGAAATTATCTATGATTAGCCATTAAGAAGAGGAATACTGCCAATAAACAGTGGCTGAATGATGTTGCATAGTTGCCAATGTCATCGTGATGGACTCCAAGAGGCAAGGAAGATGGTTAAAGTAGAAAATTGGAATAATGGATCACTACAGACTGAAGGATAAGTCTAATAGGAACAAAGAAGCATATCAGAAAGTTAAGAAATTATGTTTAGAAATGAGAGAAGAACTTTTTTCTTCAACTCCAAAAGCAGAAAAGTTATAGGCCATGACAAGGATCCAATTGCAGCTACAATTAGAGGTGGCTGAGGTAGCGTGCAGCTAGAGTCAAGCAGAACTTATGGCATCAATACAACGTGAGGCCAGGGTGTTAAGATTGCCATTCACCATAGCTGACGTGTAGCAACTTGTCCTGCTTTGCCCCTATTCCCTCACTCTTACAAATGACCAGCCAAACTTTTAACTGCCATCCTTTGCACATTTTCTTGTATATGGGTTTTCCTTAGCTCTTGGAGTCTGCTTTGATACCTGTAATAGGATGAAAGTGCTAGGAAATGAGTGTCCTCTCTTACCTAAAGCTCTCAACCAGTGAGGGAGCTGGTCCACTCCCTCCCTTGAATGGCATCATGCCGAGTGTGTAATTTGCCCTGGCATGAAGGTTTTCTCCACCAGAATTCAGTTTCAGTCTTCAGGGGTAGCTGGCTTGAAAAGACACTGTTCACTTTATTATCTATCTTGTTATGTCTCCCACAAATTCTTATCTTAGGGTTCTGCTTTAGTCAGAAGGTGTATATTTGTGTTTGAAATGGAATAGTAGGAAAACAAAAGGGGAAGTTATAAAGAGGGGTATACAGAAACCCTTTTCGTAGTGACACTAATACATGACAAATGTCCACAGGTGAAAACAAAAGGCAAGATGGTTCAGAGAGCAAGATTACATTATTCATCAGACATTTATTGAGTATTTATTGTGTGCTAGAAACAACCTAGTGCCAGAGACACAAAAATAAATAAAATATATTCGTGACCTTAACACATGCACAGAAGTAAACATGTATTCAGAAAGTTCAAAGGAACTGTGAAAGTAATGACTAAAATATCCATGGTGTATGGGCATACCGAGAAAGACACCTTAAAATCTATAAAGCCAGAGAAGACTTCATGAATGAGGTGTTACTGAAAACAAGAGCCAGAAAGAAATTATAGCTGTTAAGGTGAGTTTGTTTTAAAAAAAAATTGCAATTGAGGAAAAGAATCTCTAGCAGAACTCTGACCTTAATTATGAATTCAGGACAAATGGGGATTTAGAGTCATAGAGGAGGGTGGGTCTCAGTAGATGGAAAATTACTAAGAGGAAACAGGCAGTAATTGAGGATGACTCGATATGGAGGTGGGGGATTCTCTCTAAACCAACTTAGCAAGATTCCTACTAAAAGTGCGTAATACAGGGCAAGTTGGGATAGAGGTCAATGTTAAGGCCTAGAAAGCTTATAGAAACCTGATTAAAGTTTGGTTAAGGAAAGTCTCAAAGGTTATTTCTAAACTGGGTTTTACAATTAAGTACATATTAATCAAACAAAAGATGGGGTGAAGAGAGTGGTTGTTGTAAAAAGAAGGGATAAACAATACTGCGGAGTGTCACAATAGTAGGGTATATGTAGTATACTACAAGTGGTTTAATGCTTTTGGAAATTAGATGGAGGAAAAGAAAGTCATGCTAAAAAATCAGGCCAGGTGTTTTAAAACAATCATTCTTCATATGCTGGCTCAGGGAGTTTGGAAATCTATTCTTAGACCATGAAGTGTAAAAATTGGGAAAATTTGAATAAGTGAAGAAATTTGCTAACACCTCTATTAGAATATAGAACAGTTTTTGTGCGTGTGTGTGTGTTTGATAAAATTAAACAAACCAATAAATTCATGAAAAAGAAAAATAGAGATCAATAGAGAACTTATATTTGGTGATGTTGAAATATATACATGATTTCTTTAGCAGTGTTGGCTCTGGGGGCTCCTGCTGTGGTGCAGCAAGTTAAGATACTGCCTGCAGTACCAGCATCCCATTAGGGCTAAGTTTGAGACCCAGATGCTCCACTTCCATACAGCTCCCAAATAATGCACCTGGAAAAGTAGTGGAAGATGGCCTACTCCCTGCCCACCTGCCACCCTCATGGGAGATGAATAGAAGCTCCTGGCTTCAGCCTGGCCCAGCCCTGGTCATTGCAGCCAGTTGGGGACTGAACCAGTGGATGGAAGATATCTCTCTGTCTCTCCTTTTCCTCTTTCAAATAAAAAAATAAATAAATCTTTTTAAAAATGAAGTGCTTGCTTACTAAACCATCGCTGAAAAAGCAGAATTTAAGATGTAATGATAAAACTTATGAAAATACAGTTAGGCATTATAGCCAGAGAATAACTAGTTCAGAGTGCCTGTAGATAGATTTGGGTTTCCCTGCCTGGTGAGTAGAAATAAAATGATACCGAAGGACAGTGGCTATGAGCAGAGTAATCAGACATGAAAGTGGATGGTAGGGAAAAACCTAATTCAAGTAAGGTTGTAGAAGCCAGAGTAAACAGTTGACATTTTGTTCTAATTGGGATCTTTGAAAGGCAGAATTAGTGGGTCCCCAAAGAGGTACATATCCTAATCCTTGAAGCTTGTGAATATATTACATTATATGGCAAAGTGGTATTATGGTTTTAATCAGCTGATCTCATGATAGGGAGATTATCCTGAGTTTTATGCAGTGCACCTTTAACAGGAGAAGAAGTCTGGCGCTGTGGTGTAGCGGGTAAAGCCGCTGCCTGCAGTGACAGCATCCCATATGGGGGCTGAGAGGAGTCCTGGCTTTCCACTTCCAATTCAGCTCTCTGCTACAGCCTGGGAAAGCGGTAGAAGATGGCTTAAGTCCTTGGGCCCCTGCACCCATGTGGGAGACCCGGAAAAAGCTCCTGGCTCCTTGCTTCAGACCGGCACAGCTCCAGCCATTGCAACCAATTGGAGAATGGATCAATGGATGGAAGACCTCTCTCTTTCCCTGCCTCTCCTTCTCTGCGTAACTCTGACTTTCAAATAAATAAATAAATCTTTAAAAAAAAAAAAAAGGTGTGGGGAGAAGATGGCAGGGCAGAGTCAGAGGAAGATATGACTATGGATGAAAGCAAAGCACAATGCAATGATGCTGACTTTGAATATGGAGGAGGCGCCATGAGCCAAGGAGTGTGATGATCTGTAGCAACTCAGAAATTGATCTTCCTTAGAGCCTCACAAGAGAACATGGCCCTACTGACATCTGGTTTTAGTTCAAAGATAATAAATTAGTTATTTTAACTTATTACATTTGTGGTAAATTGTTGCAGGAATAATAGAAATATAATACAGATGCTATTGGATATTAATAAGCAATGGGTATGGTTTCATTTTTATGCTGAAAAATATGTATTAGAGACAGAGAGAGAAAACTCTCATTTGCTGGTCCGCTCCCCAAATGCCTGTGACAGTTGATGCTGGGCTGAGGCAGAAGCTGGACATTGAATCTAGGTCTCCTACTTCAGTGACAGGGACCTAGTCTCTTGAACCATCACTGCCACCTCCAAGGGTATGCATTAACAGGAGACTGGAATCAGGAGCAGGAAGTGAGGTTTTTTTTTTTTTTTAATTTTTTTTTTGACAGGCAGAGTGGACGGTGAGAGAGAGAGAGACAGAGAGAAAGGTCTTCCTTTGCCGTTGGTTCACCCTCCAATGGCTGCCGTGGCCGGTGCGCTGCGGCCAGCGTACCGCGCTGATCCGAAGGCAGGAGCCAGGTGTTTCTCCTGGTCTCCCATGGGGTGCAGGGCCCAAGTACTTGGGCCATCCTCCACTGCACTCCCGGGCCGTAGCAGAGAGCTGGTCTGGAAGAGCGGCAACCGGGACAGAATCCAGCGCCCCGACCGGGACTAGAACCCGATGTACTGACGCCACTAGGCGGAGGATTAGCCTGTTGAGCCACGGTGCCAGCGGAGGTGAGTTTTGATGCACTTAACTGCTATGCCAACACTTGCTCCTGCACATGGTTTTAAAGCTCTTTTTAGGATTAATATATAGAAATAGATTATGGTATAAGAATAACAAAATCATGAAGTCCAGTTATGAGATTATTACAGTAATTTAACTGAAAATGGACAGGTTGGACAAAGTTATTCAGAGTGGATATAAAGAAAAGCGGATGGATTGTGATATGTTTTGGAATTAGCAATGGGGATATTTTCTCATTATATTTGTAATGAGAATTAAAAATAGCTATCAAGAAAAATGTATAAATTATAGCCTTGCACAAATAGGTTGATTGTGATGCTACTTACAGATAGAGCTGGAGAAGAAAGTGCAAAGACAAGTTTAAGAGTTAAAAGAGGAGCTCTGAGAGCACAAGGCTGTTTTACATCCCTGTGGTTTTATCAAATAATTAGTTGGTTATATAAATCTGAATTCCTGGGAAGAGCTCAGATATGCAGGTTTAAATTTGAGAATCATAAATATAGAGGTGCTTTTTAAAGTCACAGGTCTAGATTCAGTCACCAAGGGAGAATATATAATAAGAGAAAAGAAAGATATGTGAGAAATAGCCATAGGGTATTCCAGAAACTAAGGTAAAAGGAAATTACCCAAGAAGTGAGGAATCCAGAGTTATAGGAAGAAAATGAGAGTTGCTTGGTATTATAGACATGGAGGAAAATGCTTCTAGATCAATATGGTCTCTCAAATATTGCTAACAGTTTAATAAAGTGCAATGAATCCGTTAGATTTCACAGCATGGAAGTCATTAGGTACCTTCTAACGACAAAGTTTCAGTTAACTGGTGGGAATGGAAACCCAGCTGAAGTGAATCAAGGTTTGAACAAGAGATCAGGAAGTGTACACAGTGTATTCATGGCAATTATTCAAATAAATTTTCCTGGAAAAGTAAGTGGTATAATGGTATAGCAATCCTGGTGGGATGTTTCTCCTTGTTAACAAAATAACTCCCACAAAACAAACTAAACATTTTGCACATTAGTTTTACTACTCCCATCTCATCTTGAAATATAGTCATTAATTTGCTTTCTGCCTCAAGTAGAATTATTCATTATTAAGTCATTTATTTACTCTCTAATTTCCAGTGAATATATATTGAGTATCTGCAAATATGAGAGGAATTGAAAAGTCACGAGAAAATGGAGTGGATTTTTTATGGGCTCAGAATCCAAGGTGAATATCCCTGGCTCACACAGAGTGCATAAGCATACCTATGGGGCATTAGCCCCAAACTCCCACAGTTGCAGGTGGCAGAAAATATGTCTTTGCCCCCCATGTTGCCCTGAGTCTGACTATGAAGCCATTAGCAGCAGAACAGAGGCATGCCGCACGACTTTTGCTGCCAAGTATGGCGCTCTGTGTGGGTGGGGGAGGAGTGGAAAGCAATGAAGCTTCCCTACTCCAAGCCTAGCAATTGCTCAGACCCTAGTTAGCTCCCCAGGCTGAAGTAAAAGTCGGTGGGTGACTGCAGACGTTTCTCTTAGCTAAAATTTCAAGCAGCGGGATGCTCAGCAATTTCTTCACAATCTCTTGCTGCCTCGACATGGTGAAGTGGAGGCTCACAGCCAGCAGCTGGCTGCATCATGTAGCTGGTGGCAGCAGTACCTGCCTTTGCTCCTCTTGGCCCACGGAGTCTTAGCTATTTTTTTTTTTTTTTTTTTGTTCACTTCTTCACCAACAATTTCCATCAGACAGACCTTTGGAAATGTAGTCCTTCCGTTGTTTTTTTTCATTTGCCAGAGTATCTTAACTTAGTGTGGTGGTGCCTTATTCAGCCATCTTGGATCTCAATCTCTTGTATTTATTTTGAATATCCTTTGTTCTGTTCTTCCTTGTTCATTGAATTGACATGACATGACTCCTTTCTACATCTCTTTTGTGCATCTATGTGTTAGTGGAATTTTTTTTGTTGTTTTCATGTGTTATCCTGACAGTAGTTATCTTTATTTTATTTCAGCATGTTAATTATATTTATGTTTTGTAATCATATTTTCTAAGTCCAGTCTTGCGGTGATGAATTTCCTCAGTTTTTGCTTGTCTTGGAAAGTGTTTATTTCACCTTCATTTCTGAAGGATGATTGTTTTATTATTTCTGTTGTTGTTTTGATTGATAATTTTATTCTGTCAGAATTTTTAATAGGCCATGTCTTCCTGGCCTATAAGGTTTTTTTTTTTTGTTTTTTTTTGTTTTTTTTTTGTTTTTTTTCCTGAGAAATCTAATGTTAGTCTTATCTATGGTTCATTTAAATGTGACTTGGCCCTCTTCTCATACCATTTTTACACTTCTCTCTTTTTCTTGTGCTTTTGACAGTTTGACTATAACATATTGTAGTGAGGATCTTTTTCTGGTCATGCCTATTTGGTCTCCTATACTTGGATGTCTGTATTGTTCCCACAGCTGAGGGTATTTTCAATTATTATTTCATAGAATATCCTTTCTATGACTTTCACCCTTTTGGCACCTTCTGGAAGGCTCCAGATTAGAATCAATTTATTTAATGATCCTCCTATGGTTTCAAGGGCTCTCTTTTTTTTTTTTTTTTAAATTTATCTTCTTTTTTTTTTTTTTTGCAGTACTTGGGAATATCAAAATACTTGTATTCAACTTATTATTATCTGCAAGTTCAGATATTCTTTCTTCTGCTTGATTTAGTCTATTGCTAAGGCTTCTGAGAATATTTGTATGAACTTACTGAGTTCTTAATTTAGATTATTAACTTAGATGGAGCTCCTGGTCACTGGCTTTTGTGGCCATTTGAGGAGTGAACCAGTGGATGCTCTGTCTGTCTGTCTCTTCTCTCTCATTTTGTCTGTCTTCCTCTTTTTCTCTCTTCCCTCTCTGTTCAATGCTCATCTTTCAAATAAAAAAAATAAATCTTTAAAAATAGTGGACTGGCAGCATGGTTCTGCCCCAAATATTTTGCAATTCTAGTAATCCTGTGCTCTAACTGTTGGAGGGAGGCAACATAAGAACTTTCCTTGAAAGAAAGTTAAGGTATAGTCTCCAGTTTGCTTCCCTAACTGGGCTGCAAGCCTGTGATACGTGGGCACATCTGTCGCTAGAGTTTCTGGCATCTGCAGTGATGGATTCTGATTTTTTCTCTATAATGAGGAATTCTGCTGGCTGGGGAACCACAATTGCTAGTGTACTTTACTCTCTATGTTCATATAGCAAGTGCCTGTCTTACAGAGTTTCTGTCTCTTCCTTGCTGGATTCTAGTGTCATTCACCTCAAAATGCAACTATTTATTTCTTGCTATGATTCTTTTTTTGTGGAGGAGAAAGCAAGCACTGTGTACCTCTATTGTACCATCTTATTCTGGCCTCTTATGAACTTCTTCAATATTTTATATCTTCTAGACATCTGAAAAATTCATCCAGAAGGGATATTGGTTTGCTTTAAGTTTTTGCATCCATTTTATATGTACTTCATATGTGGTTCCATCATATTGCTGACCATAGCTGGAAGGAAAGATGGTAATTATCTTTCACCACGCTCTTGAATGTATTTTTCCAAAGTGCTCAAACTTAGTAACTCTTCACTTTTAAAGATTTATGCATTTATTTGAAATAACTACAGAGAAGGAGAGGCAGAGAGACAAAAGAGAGAGAGAGAGAGAGATGGAGAAGAGAGAGAGAGAGAGAGAGAGAGAGAGAGAGAGATGCAGTCATCCGCTGCTTGCTTCCCCAAATGGCCACAACAGCCAAGGCTGGGCCAGGCCAAACCCAGGAGCCCATAGCTTCTTCTGGGTCTCCCTCATGGGTGTAGGGGCCAAACACTTGGGCCATACTCTGCTCCTTTCCCAGGTGCATCAGCAGGGAGCTGAATTGGAACTGGAGCAGCCAGGTGTTGAACCAACATCCATGTGGGATGTCAGTTTCCCAGGCAAAATCTTAACCTACTGTGCCACAATGCCAGCCCCAAACGTAATACCTTGTAATAAATATATACTGAATACATATTCTGAAGTGCTTCATGGAATAATTAGGGAAAAGCAACCCAGAACTGAGCTCTCAGCATGATGAAATTATTGATTTACTAGAGGCTACATACAAACAAATCCCTCCAAATCTAACTTAATGAAACAAGATCCTACAAATTCTCAAAGGCAGTTTTTATTGATGTGTTATTCAGAGAATTGTCTTCTTCCCTTTGGCTTTTAGTTATTAGAAGAAATAGACAGAATTCAGATAGACCCATTCAAACGTGCTTTTAACATTATAGTCAAATGCCATTGCAAGTTCTGAATATTGGAATTATACTTTGAGAATTTATGTTAAATAACTAAATACATCATCAGCACTGCTGTTTATCAGTGATGCATTGTTTTAGACATTGAGATGTGAAAATTATTCTTCAAAAAAAAATCCACAGATTCTAAAAAAGGATGATTTAAATAGAAGCAATTTTGAGTTTCATTTTGGAGGGAATTATAAAAGATCAGACTTTTCCCATAGGAGTTATAGTACTTCCAGATTTGGGTTTCAGTTATAAATATCTCAGAAACTACCTTACTCATGATGTTTCAATTTATTCCCAGTTGTGTCTCTTACTGAAACAAAGATGTATGGCTATACCTGTATATAGTAGTGGGAAAAATTCTCCATGTCTTTGAAAAGGTTACATTGAGTTCAAGTATGGATCTGGGCATTACATGAACTAAACTTGCTTTTCAATAATTATAAAAAGAAGAGGATTCACTATTACTTTTACCTTGTGTGTGCATTTTATTTCTCTGAAATTGATCTCCCAGCTTCTGAGACTTCTTATGTGGGTAGGGTAACTTTATAAATGTCTAAAAGTGTCATTAAGACAAATGGAAAATGCTTCTCCATTTTAGCACTTATCAAATTTCTAAATTATCATTAAATAATATTCTATTAAAATAGAAATTTATTTGTGTATTGTGAGACAATGTGGAAATGCAATAAATTAGAATTCCTTATTTAATATCCCTAAGAGTTAGCATGTATTGTTATACTGTAGATGATATTTTTAAATTAGCAAAAACAATCAAAAAAGAAAAGAAAATGAAAAAAATTAACTTGAAATCCATATAGAATTTTGAGATAGTGTTTGAAAGAAGAATCAATTCATTACAAAGAAGAAGCATTTCATAGCAACTAGGTAATATGTTTTCAGCCTGAATCCCAGAGGCACTATCTCTGAACTTCTTAGTGGTAAATAAAATAGAATCAGCAAAGGAAAACTCATCTATTCTATAAGCAGGTTAATAGACAGTGTTAGCTATATGTCAGGAGAAAAGAAGATAGCTTTATTTTTTGAGCACTAGAAAATCACAACCATAAATATACATTGTCAACCTCTTATTTGTGGCACTATTAATTATTTTTATTTCTTTGATTCATAAATTGGAAAATATTTCTTTCTTCCTTAAGTCGTCTACCATTATAATACATAACTTAAAATTTAAATGATTAAAAACTGTATGTTTTGGAATAATAAGTAAGACTTCATATCTTTAAGACCAGCCTGGTAGATGTCAGATTGTGTCAGCTGCATTGCACTCTGCTGATGACTATACAGCAATTAACAGTTGATCCATTCTCAATTCCACACAAAGAACAATTTAAGAATGTAAGGTTTTGTGGAGGAAATTTGGTAAGTGGAATGATTTGTAGGATACAAAATAAGCTGTATAGCTCAAGAGATCTTTAGGTTCCTGATTCACAGATTGATCTACTCTAGCTTCTGGTACTTCTTGCTAGGAGTTAAGAGTCATATATGACCCAACACATAGGAAACTTAAAGCATATTGCCACCTGAAAAGAAACTAGTCACAAAACAGCACATATTATATGATTCAGTTTTTATGAAATGTCCAGAACAAATGCACAGAGACAGGAAATAGCTTCCTAGTTGGCAGCAGGAAATGGGCAATGACTGCTAATGAGTATGGCGTTTCTTTTAGAGATGAAAATGTTCTAAATTAGATAATAGTGAGAGTTACACAACTCTATGAGTATATGTATTAATAATAAAGTAATTGAATTTCAGAAAGTGAATCTTATGGTACCTAAATTATATCTCATGAAAGATATCAAAAAGAAGGTGACAAATTTTGAGTATACAGGCCTTGATTTTCCTTTGGTTTGTAACTGGTCAACTAAACTATTTGTAATATTCATAATAATGCTATCATTATTTTTAAAATGATCTTTTATATAATGTTTTTCCAAATACATATCACTTTTAAGACACTATCTCTCTAAAATGCACAACAGCCCGATTACTAAAATCATTATTCTCATTTTAAGAAAGATTTTAGGGTTAAGGAAAATGAGTGATTTCTCCAATGTTAATTGAGGTAGTGAGTCACATAGTTGGGACTCTTCTCAAGTCAAGCTTTATGGTATTTCCTTACATCACAGATGACTTCTAGAAGATTTACTGACATCATCATATAAATGAATATGAAAGAAATAGAAAGGGTCCCAGATGGGACTACTGTAGTTTCTGTTGTCTTTAGGGAAAAACAGGGGTGGTACAAAATGAGAAGTTGGTTGCAATTTACTGTTTAATTTATAAATTCCCAGAATATAAATTACTCTATGTGGGATTATTTCTTCCTGTGTAGAAACAAATTACTTAACATAGATTAGACAGATAAGGCTGTTTTATAGGAGAATTAAGAATAGCATTGATTCAGTATAATTTAAAAATACAAATATGAAAAATAGTTCAAGTAAATAAGATTTAACTTTCAGGAAAACTCCTAAGTAAGCATTAAAGAAATTATTTTAATCATAAAATAGCCTCAGGATTCTTTATAAGGGCTAGTTGACTAATTCTGGTGTAGGCATGTGGGCAGCAGTCATTCCTACACAGAAATGAAAAACCAAAGTAACCCCTTGATCCTCCTTTCTCTCGTTTGCCTTTGTTCTGCTGTGGTGACATTGGAGCTTTCATATTCCATATTGCACACAGCCAGGACAGGGCCAGCCAAAATTCAGGAGTCTGGAACTCAACCCAGGTCTTCCATATCAGTGGAAGGGAGCCAAGCATTTGAACCATCCCATCATCTGTTGTTTCACATCATGTGCCTTAGTAGGATGCTGAACAGGAATTAAAGTATGTCAGACATGTTTCCCAATCAGTGTTTTAACTGCTGCAAAAATTATCCACCCCATCTTCCTTTTTAATTTTTTTTCAATATGTGGCATTGAGGTAGCAATGGGCAAAAGCAGTGGAGAAGCTAATTACAGCCTTGAAATATGGCAATCCATATTATCTTCAGGCAAAAACAGTAAAATCATTACCTGATATAACATTGAAGCCAGGCTACTTTGCCTGTTAACTGCTTTGGCAAAGTATCAAAAAGAAAGAAATATAACTAAGAAATAATTAACAGAATTGTAAGCATAAATGGAAAGAAACAGAGAGAGTTTCTCAAATTTAGAGGCTTACCCAGTTGGGAAATATTCCTAGAAATTCTGGGAACAAAGGTCCAATAGATTTCCTCAGTTGATGCAAAACAAGAATGTACTTGAGGATGTGATCTTTATATCAGGTTTGATAACCTCTAGCCAGCCATCATTAAAATGTGGAGGAGATTCCAAGATGGCGGTTTTGGAAATGACATACTATGCTAGGCTAGAAATAAATAGTAAACAAACAAACAAACAAAAAAACTGTAGGAAGTGCACTCTCAGGAGAATTGTAGAGAAAACACAGTGGAAATCCTACAACAAGAAGAGGCAGAGGAACACTGTGGACCTGAGTGGAAGGTGAGGACACACAACACAAACATGATCACAATACACAACTGCCGAGAGCCAGAGCAGGTGGCAGCTTGCAGATGGAGGAGAGTGGACTGCAGCAACCCATGATAATATAGCCAGAAGGAGAACATGGCGTGACCCTGGACTGAAGCTCTGCAGGCTAGCAGTTGCTAGCAATTACTTGTGGACTCAGTGGAAGTAGAGGGGGAAAGGTTTATCTTAATCCAACTTCCCCACAGCAGCACACACTGCCTGGCTGAGACATGGCAGGCACTGTTTTGGGTTTGGGCAGGAGCTGTGGAAGAATTTGTGCAGATGCACAGCAGCTGGCTTAAACTGGGTTCCATCTTCTTGGCAGTTACTGGCAGCAGTGGAGGGGAGAGAGCATTTGGCCAGTGGCTTTTGTGTATGCATGTGATCTAGAGATTCTAGTGGAGGGAACAACCAGCAGTCCCCACTGACTTTGAGCCTGGCTGAGATGTGGCTGGGCAACCACATAGGACGGCAAGGCGCCTGAAACCTCCCATGATTTAGATACTTGGGCAGAGTTGTCTTGGGGAATATCTGCCTCTTTTGACTGGACAGGCTGGCAAGGCAGAGAGAAACCTCTGCACCCAGTGACTGTGGGAGACTTGTGTGCAGAGACCATAGGGACTCAGTGGTTACATGAGAAGGTACAGAATGTAACAGGGCCTTGGGCAATCACTGGGTACTGCTACACATTCTTGGAACTCCTTGGTTGCCTAGAATAGGTCATTGCAGTGGAAACTGCGCTCACAGTAAGGACTGCACAGATCATTTGTGTGGTTCATATGTGGTGCAGAACACACTGAGGGATAACACCCAGGCATTGAGATATGCCATGCCCAGCAGATTACCCCGGGTACTTGCCCTACCCTGGTGCATTGACCAGAACCCTGGCCACACCCACCATATACCTCTTGGCATTCATTGAAAGTGCAGACATTCCACTAAGTCATAGAATCATAGCTTGAAGATAAGAGCCATCAAAGGAAAAAATAAAGAAAAAAATCAACTCCACAAATGCCTAAAAACAAATGCAGAAATCTAAAATAAGAATAAGGAAGACATCATGATATCCTTCTCAGAACTAGAAAAAATATTGAAATTCATATAGAAACACAAGAAATTCCGAGTAGCTAAAGCAACCTTATACAAAACAAAAACAGAAACAAAAACAAAAAACAACAACAACAAAAAAAAAAAAAAAAAAAAAAAAACAAGCAAAAAAAAAAAAAACCTGGAGGCATTACAATGCCTGATTTGAAGATATTCTACAAGGCAGTTATAATCAAAACAGCCTGGTACTGGCACAAAAACAGATTTGTAGACCAATGGAACCAAATAGAAACTACAGAAATCAATCCACACATCCACAACCAGCTTATCTTTGACAAAGGAGCTAAAATCAATTCCTGAGCAAGGACAGGCTCTTTCAATAATGGTGCTGGATAAACCAGATCTCCATGTGCAAAATTATGAAACTAGACTCCTATCTTACACCTTACACAAAATTCCACTCAAAATGGATCAAAGATCTAAATCTATGACCTGATGCTATCAAATTATTAGAGATCCCCTCCACAATAATTCTGATAGAAAAAAGAAAATGTCCAAAGATTCAATTCAGGAAAACATCAAAATTAGAAGTGGGTTAAAAAAAAAAGAGAGAGAGTAAGGAGTATTCATTTGGATGGGATAGATAGAGTTCATAAGAGTAAATGATGTATTTTAAAAAGAAGGAATTGATCAAACATCTCAAATTTTAGTGACAAGTTAAGTCAGATTCAGACTAAAAACTGGCCATGGGACAGTGGTGTTGCCCTGAGTAATGTTATAAAATGGTGAATCTGCATCTGAGTAGAATGTAGTCAGGAGAGAAAGAATGAGTGAAAGTGAAGGCACAAAGTATGGACAAAAATTTTTAATATGTTTTGCTGTTAAAAAGTAAAGTAAAAGGATTGTTCCTGAGCAATGAAATTCATGGGTGATTTTTAAAAGACTGGAGATAATATAATAGTATGGGAATTATTTTATTTTAATGGAAAAATTGAGGATGCAGAAAACAGAAAGGAAGACAAAAGGTCTTTCGATAACAGGAGACAATATAGCTCTTTTTTTAAAGATTTATTTATTCAGATTGTATTTTTATTTTTATTTATTTATTTATTTATTTGAGAGGTAGAGTTACAGACAGTGAGAGGGAGAGAAAGGCCTTTCTTCCATTGTTTCACTCCCCAGATGGCCCCAACGGCTAGAGCTGTGCCGATCCGAAGCCAGGAGCCAGGAGGTCCTTCCTCCTGGTCTCCCACACGGGTGCAGGGACTTAAGCACTTGGGTCATCTTCTACTGCTTTCACCAGACCATAGCAGGGAGCTGGATTAGAAGAGGGGCAGCTGGTACTAGAACCGGCACACATATGGGATGCTGGTACCACAGGCGGAGAATTAACCTACTGCGCCATGACACCAGCCAGACAATATAGTTCTTTACGTAGGTGAAGGTTTTGGTGTAAGAAAGGAACAAAGTCCAGAGAGAAAGTGTAAAATGACTGTAGGTATTGGTAGCACTGTAAGTATGGGGAGAGGGGGGAGAGAGAGAGAGAGAGAGAGAGAGAGAGAGAGAATCTCCTATTTGCTGATTCACTACCCAAATGCCCACAGTGGTTGGGAATAGACCAGACTGAAGCTGGGACACAAGACCTTCATCCAGGTTTCCCAAATGGATTTCAGAGATCCAACTACTTGAGCCATCTCTTGCTGTTCCCCAGGGTGTGTATTAGCAGGAAGCTTCTATCCAGGCACTCAGAAAAAGTGTGGATGTCCCAACCAGCATCTTGGTAACTACACCAAACATGTATCCCAGTTTGTATTTATTTTTGAGAAGAGTATGTAATATTCCCTTAAAATTATCATTTTATTCAAGCAAAATATGAAAGAAGGGAATTATCTAAGGCTAACAAAAGAGGAAAAACTGTAGGAGGTTGTAGAAGTGAAGTTAAATTAGATATCATTTTTGGGTGTATGGAAAAGACAATATACAATGACTGCCTGTCCTTACTAAGAGGTCACCTGAGGTAATAATAAACACCAAGTATAGAAAGCTAGTGTGGTTTGGGGGCCAGTGTTGTTGCATATTGGGTAAAACTGTCCATTGTGACACTGGTATCCAATACAGTCACTGATTCCAGTCCCAGCTATTCCACTTCCAATCCAATTCCCTGCTAATGACTCGGGAAAAGCAGCAGAAGATGGTCCAAATGCTTGGGCCCCTGCTACCCACATGGGAGACCTGGATGAAACTCCTGGCTCCCAGCTTTGGCCTGGCCCAATACCAGTCGTTTCTACCACATGGGTAGTAAACCAGCAGATGGAAGATCTTTCTCTCCCTGTCTATCCCTCTCTCCCTGGAAATTTGACTTTCAAAATAAATAAATAAATCTATAAAAATTAAAGTGTGATTTTGAATTCTACTTCAGTTATGCTAAAGTTGCAGATACTGGGTGAACAAACAATTGAATTTATCTAGATTTGTGGTATTTTTAGGTAAGTACACTGGAAAGAGAAATGTTAAAGGAGCAATTCTAATAATAGATCATGGCATATAAACTGGAGAATTACATAAAGTAGCATATGGAAATAGTGAAGAATACAAAAAATGTAGCAGGTCAAAGGAAAGGCAATTCCAGTGATGTGAAGACATTTTTGAAGTTAGACAATTCATGAATTGATCTGGAAATTTGCAAGTTTGTTGTGTGAAAATGCAACTACTAATGATGTGTGGGTATTGAAAAAAATAGCCCCAAGCTCAACAAGAAAATAAAATGAAAAGTGTTTCAGAAAGAGACGTCACAGTGGATATTGAAATTATAAAGAATTGTGGTAGAAGTGTTAGAGAAACAAAAAGAGGAGAAAGAGAATAGAGGAGTGGGAATAGAGTAGACAGAGACAAAATACTGTGTTTTAAGATATTCAAGGGGAGCTGGCATTGTGGCACAGAAGGTTTACCCATATGGGCACTGGTTGTCCTGGCTGTCCACTTCTGATCCAGCTCCGTGTCAAGGCATTGGAAAAAAGCAACAGAAGATGGCCGAATCCTTGGGCCTCTGCAACCACGTGGGAGACCTGGATGGAATTCCAGGCTCTTGGTTTTGGCTTGGCCCAGTCCCAACCATTGTGGCCATTTGGGTAGTGAATGTGGGGAAGGTAGGTCTCTCTCTCTCTCTCTCTCGGGTAGTGAATGTTGGATGGTAGGCCTCTCTCTCTCTCTCCTTCTCTCCCTCTCTCTCCATTTCTGTCCCTCTGTCTCTGCAACTATGCCTTTCATATGAAAATAAATCTTTTAAAATATGATATCCAAGGAATATGTTGCCAAACAAATTGTGTACTAGCTGCTGCAAAGTGAGGTAATTTGTGGTGTTGTATGATAACAGATTAGTCTCAAAGCATTTGTATTTCTTTTGTTAAATGCATCATATATCTTATAAATAGATAAATTATATAGCTAATATTTGATTGAAAACAAGTAATTCTAAATATTTTCCTTGAAATTTCAGATTTATTTTCAACTTTATATCCCTAAAACTTTTAAAATATTGCCTATTTCATTATAGACACTAAAGATTTTCTAAAACTAACTAATCTTTTCCAATATGATCCAATATGTAAAGAAAGTATCATCTCTTTTCTTAAAAAACAGAATTATGATACACTTACATAATCTGTAATTCATCCATTTAAAGTGTACATTTTTATTTATTTTAATATAGTCACAGACTTGTGCAACCAGTTACCACCATCAATTTCAGAAAAATTTCATCATTTCAAAAGAAAACTATTTCCACTAGCAATCACTACCCATCTGTCCCTAAATTCCATAGCCTATAAAATACTAATGAACTTTCTATTGCTGTAGATTTGACTTTTGTGGATATTTCATATTTTGAATAGTACAATATGTAAGCATTTGTGACTGGCATGTTTCTCTTGTGATGTTGTCAAGGGTCTTCTATGTTGTAGCCTGTAGCATTATTTATTTTACTTTTGTGACAATATATAAACATACCACATTTAGTTATTCACTCATCAATTGATGGGTATTTAGGCTGTTTCTACTTTGGAGCTATTGTGAATAATGCTACTAAGAATGTTTCTATATAGGTTTGTGTAGACAAATATTTTCATTTCTTTGGAATGGATACCCAGGAATGGAATGGCTGGCTTGGTCCTATGGCAATTTTCTGTACAATAATTTGTGGAATTACCATTACACTTATTGAAATAAGCCAGTACCCAAAAGAAAAATATCACAAGTTTCCTCTGAAATGTGGTGGTTAATTCAGAATACAAAAAAAATGTAAAGGAATGAAATGGATATCTTGTAATTTGAATGTTGTTTTTAGCCTCTTATACTATTGTGGAACAGTGGTCTTTCTATTTTTTACTTGTTGATATTATGGTTAATGGTGCATTAAGCCTGTGATTATAGAGTGGATTGAAATTATGTTTTTGCAAAAATTAAAGAAAAGAAGGAAGGAAGGGAGAAATTGAATTGAGAGAGGAGAAAAGAAAGGGAAGGATGCATAGTTATTTCAGAATTGTACCTATGAACACATGAAATATGTCCTCTCTATATTAATAAACATTTAAAAAGTATAGACCTGCCAAACTATTTTCTAAAGTAGTTTGATAATATTATTATCCCTGCAATGCATTAGGGTTCCTCTCCACATCTTTGAAAAAAAAATTTATTATCTTTTTATGTGGTCATTCCAGAATGTGACATATATTTCATCCTACTAATGACTAACAATATTGAACATATTGGCCACTTGTACATCTTTTTTGGAGAATTCCAAAATTTTCATCTATTTTGATTGGATTATTCATCTTTTTATATTGGATTGTTTCTTGTTTCTTGAAATTCTAAATGCAGCTTATATAACTTGCAAATGTTTCCTTTGATTTTGTAGGTTGTTTTTTGCTTTTTTGATAATGTCTCTTAGTACACCAAGGCTTTAAACTTTTATGAAGTTCAAATTATCTATTTTTTTCCTTCCTTGTACTTTAGATGTTAAAGATAAGATGATTTACTTAATACAGATTCAAGAAGATTACTGTTATATTTTGTTCTGCATATTTTATAGTTTTATTCTTATATTTAGTCCCATAATCCATTTTGAACTAATTTTTGTGTAGAGTATAAAGAAATGATTCAAATTCATTTCTTTGCATGTGACTATCCAGTTGTCAAAGAACTCTTTGTTGAAAAAATTACAATTTCCTTATTAAATTATTTCAGTGTCCTCACTGGAAATACTTTGACTATAAATTCAAAGTTTATCTGGCCTCTAAATGCTATTTCATGTTTTTATATGTCTATCCTTATGCCAGTAATATACTGTCATGCTTATTGCAGCGTTGTAATAAACTTTGAAATTGAGAAATGTGCATAGTTTAACTATTGAAGATTTTTTTGCCAATTTGAGGCATAGAATGTTCTTGAGTTCCAGGATCAGATTATCAATTTCTGCAAAAAAAAGAGGATCATGTTTAATCTGTAGATGAAGTTGAGTAATAGTGCCACTTGAAGAAGAGTAAGTCCTTCTAAACTATGATCATGTGATATATTTCCATTCGTTTACACCATCTCCAATTTCTTTCACAAATGTTTATGCGGTTTTCATAGTACAAATTTTGGACATCATTTGTTAAATGTATTCCTAAATTTTGTTATTTTTCATGCTCTTGTAAGTGGAATGTCTTTCCTAATTTTGTTTTGAGTTTGTACCTTTCCTTTATTCTTTTTTTTTTTTTTTTTTTTTTTGACAGGCAGAGTGGACAGTGAGAGAGAGACAGAGAGAAAGGTCTTTCTTTGCCTTTGGTTCACCCTCCAATGGCCGCCGCGGCCGGTGCGCTGCGGCCGGCGCACCGCACTGATCCAATGGCAGGAGCCAGGAGTCAGGTGCTTTTCCTGGTCTCCCATGGGGTGCAGGGCCCAAGCACTCTGGGCCATCCTCCACTGCACTCCCTGGCCACAGCAGAGAGCTGGCCTGGAAGAGGGGCAACCGGGACAGAATCCGGCGCCCCAACAGGGACTAGAACCTGGTGTGCCGGCGCCGCAAGGCGGAGGATTAGCCTAGTGAGCCGCGGCGCCGGCCGCCTTTCCTTTATTCTAATTGCCCTGGTTAGAATCTTCAGTGTTCAACACAATTGGCAAGAATAGACATACTTGTCTTACCCCTAAATCAAGAGGGATGGCATTGTTTTCACCACTAATATATTGACTTCTAATTGTCTTGATTTTTTGTTTTGTTTTAAGATGTGATTTTTTAGCCTGAAGAAATTCTCTCCTAGCCTTGTTTTTCTGAGTGCGATTATTTTGTAGGCCATTACAGTCTTTTAAAATAATTTTTTACACTTGTTGTTGTGATCATGTGTAATGTTGCCCTATATTCTACTCATGATACAATATATTAATATTATATAACATATAATATATATAGATACATATAAAGAGCTATATATCTAATATATAAAGAGTTATAAAGAACTCAAGAAACTCAACAAAAACAAAACAAAAAATCCAGTTTAAGAATGGGCAAAGGACTTGAACAAGCCTTTTTCAGAAGAGAAATTCAACAGACACATGGAAAATTCTCAGGATCACTATCACCTCACTCCAGTTAGAATCGCTCCAGTACAGAAATCAACAAACAATAAATGCTGCCAAAGACAAGGGGAAAAAAAAGGACCCTAGTCCACTGTTGGTAGGAATGTAAATTAGTATAGACATTGTGGAAGACAGTTTGGTGATATCTCAGAAATCTAAATACAGTTCTACCATCTGACCCAGTCATCCCACTCTTGGGAATTTACCCAAACAAAATGAAATCACCATATTAAAGAACGATTTGTACATTCATGTTTATTGCAACTCAATTCAGAATAGCTAAGATGTGGAATCAGTCCAGATATCCATCAACTGATTACTGAATAAAGAAATTATGGTATACATAGACTATGGAATACTATCTAATGGTTAAAATGATGAAATCCTATCTTTTACAACAAAATACATGCAACTGTGAACCATTATACTTAGTGAAATAAGCTATTCCCAAAAAGACAAACACCAGATGTTTTCTCCAATCTGTGGTAAATAACAGAGTACCCAAAATGCAATGTATAAGAGTGAAATTGGGCTGGCGCCGGGGCTCACTAGGCTAATCCTCCCCCTTGCGGCGCCAGCACACCAGGTTCTAGTCCTGGTCAGGGCACCAGATTCTGTCCCGGTTGCCCCTCTTCCAGGCCAGGTCTCTGCTGTGGCCAGGGAGTGCAGTGAAGGATGGCCCAAGTGCTTGGGCCCTGCACCCCATGGGAGACCAGGATAAGTAACTGGCTCCTGCCATCCGACCAGCGCGATGCGCAGGCCGCAGCGTGCTGGCCACAGCAGCCAATGGAGGGAGAACCAACGGCAAAGGAGGAGCTTTCTCTCTGTCTCTCTCACTGTCCACTCTGCCTGTCAAAAATAAATAAATAAATAAAAAGAGTGAAATTGACATTTGAAATCCTATGATTGTTTACAGTCCTTGTCTGGGCTGTTGAGGAACAGTGTTTTTATAATTCATACTATTTGTTGAACTCTTCACTTATGTAGGGTTATTTTTCTGAGTATAAAGTAAACTGAAAATAGATCTTTATAATTAAGAGTTGGACTAATATAGAGAGGAGGAATAAGAGTGGAAGCATGGACAGGAGGAAAGGTAGGGTTTATTTTTGCTTTTATTGCTTGTGCTTCTGGAGTTTTATCCAAGAATTTTTTCCTAGGCTAATTTTCCTAATTTCCTAGGCTAATTTCACTAGCTATAATGGTTTACAATTATATCAATTTTGTTGCAAAAGATAGTAGTATTCCATATTTTCTTTATCCAGTCATCAGTTGATGGACATCTTGGTTGATTCCATATCTTAGCTATTGTGAATTGAGCTACAATAAACATGGGGATAAAAATAATTTTTCAAATACATATTTTATTTCATTTGGGTAAATTCCCAGGTATGTGATGCCTAGATCATATAGTAGATCTATATGCAGATTTCTGAGGAACTTCCATACTGTTTTCCATAAGGTTATGCTAGTACACATTTCCACCAGCAGTGTATTGGGATATTGTTTCCCACATCCTCAACAGCATTTTTATTTTTTTTATTTTTTGATGATAGCCATTATAACTGCAGTGGATGAAACAAACCTCTTTGTGGTTTTTATTTGCATTTTTTGATGATGAGTGATCCTGAGCATTTTTTTCATGTCTATTGGCCATTTTATGTTTCTAAATGAAGCAAAGTATAAAAATCAACTATTTTTTGTTTTCAAAATTAGGATACACTAAGATGAAAAGTTAAAGGGATGGTAATATCATTAATGCTGTTTTATATAATGTACAAAAATGGTAGTATCAAGCCTTATGCTCCTAAAATACATTGGTTTCTAACTTTCAAACTGCTTTTCTTTGATAAATTCAAGAATTGTGAGAGTGATATTTGAAGGCACCTCTTCAAAGCGTAAGTCATTGGCAATCTTGATTATCATTATGGAACATGCTATTTCCCAACCCAGTTTTCCTCGCCCCTATGTTGCAGGGGTTAACCTTTCAGATGAAGGTGAAAGAATACACAGACATCTATAAACTTCAACATAAAAGTGCTGAATAGCAACACCAGTGTCCATCATTGCACCTCCTGAAGGTGGGTATTTATGAGAAATGTCCAGAGGACAAAAGTAAGGCAAAGAATTGAACGACCCCCTGTTGGTAGCTTACATCCTGAAACAAGAGATTTGATTACCCTTATCATTATCTCTGCTTGCTGAGCAGAGCTCCCAAAGCTATTAGTGGTCATAAAATTACCCAGCTGTTTTTTAAATTCAGCTGTAGTATTTGACTCAGTGACCTCTTTGGTCAATGAATTTCACAGGTTGACTATACACATTCATAAGGCATTATTTACCTCAATTTGTTCTGAATTTACTGCCCCTTATTGTTATCAAGTGTCTCCTTGTCCTCATCTTATTATGGAACAAGGTTAAAAAAAGTCCTTGCAATTTTGAATATTTCAATCAAAGACTTTACTAAAATATACCAGATTTTAAAATCTCTTAAGAAAATGAAAAGTCCAGCTCTCATCCATCTAGTCTCTGTTAATATTTTATCTCACCATGATTTCATTATTTGTGAATTCAATTCTTGTTTTACATCATCATTCTATTTCTGTATTATTAACAACACGTCAATAACAATCATGAATAGATAATATTTCTAGTAAGAAAATTCAAGTTTGTAATGATGTGAAAAGATTAAATTCTTCCTGATACTATTATTTTCTCAAAGTATTTTTCTTGCAAAAAAAAAAAACAATGTTTTCAAAATATTTAAATGTATATGGATTATATTGATATTAAAATTTAGAACAGGTTCTTTCTGCTAGATTTTTGTGGAATAATTTGAATCCACCAAAAGCAGAAGAATAGATAAGCTGATCATTTAGTCATGTGATCCCATTATAATTCATGTGACTAAATGATCTTGTATTCCACTACCATGTTGCTTTTCATGAACTGGGCCTGTATTTCTCACCACAATATTCAAAGATACACTCAGTACTCAGAGAAGTAATTTGTTTTTATAGAATTTATGTGCTTTGCAGTGTCTTTTTTTATAGTTCTAAATAGCTTGGCTGAACTAAAATTGGCAATCTTCTAGTGCATAGTTACATACGATTTCATTTTACACAGGGCAATTTTTCATAGTTGAGAATGTTTACAACTCCTGTTGTGTGTCATGTTCATTCTATACTTTTTCATTCATGCAATAATGGTATACGATGCTACTTTAGACCTAAAATGGGATACAGTGCATGTGTACAAACAATAAAAACACAAGACAGCACATATTTACTCCTTGTTATTCAATCGCTCTTAACAGGTAGTTCAGAGAACATCTGCTTAGTAAAGACACACATCTCTGGATTCCATTGCAGACCTATTAAGTCAAATCCTCTACAGAGTGGAACTCAAGAGCCACCTCTTAACTGACTCCTACTTTGTGCTCACCACAATTCTCTTTAGGTATCTTCTCAGGTTCAGCTCCATCCCTGCAGCTTCAGCTACATACCATTGCCTCCTAAAATATCTCCAGCTGGTGCTTAGTTTTTATCCAGTTTTCCTTGGAGCTATTTCATTATCAAACTGGAAGTAGTGGCTTACCTCGCAGGGACTAGTTATACCACTTAAGTGTGCAAATTAGAAACTGGTGATCATCCTTTTCTCCTCTTGCCTTTTAAAATTTTTATGTAGTAACATCTATGTTATCCATTATTGAATTGCTATTGAATTTTTTTTAAAAGATTCATTTTATTTATTTGAAAGACAGAGTTAGAGAGTTAGAGAGAGAGAGAGAGGTCTTCCATCCACTGGTTCACTGCCCAGATGGCCGCAACGGCTGGAGCTGTGCTGATCCAAAGCCAGGAACCAGGAGCTTCTTCTGGTCTCCCACGTGGGTCTCAGGCCCAACAACCTGGGCCATCCTCCACTGCTTTCCCAGGCCCTAGCAGAGATCTGGATTGGAAGAGGAGCTGATGGACTAGAACTGGCACCCATATAGGATGCCCTCGCTTCAGGCCAGGGCTTTCAATCCACTGTACCACAGAGCCAGCCCTGTTTTTGGATTTTAAGTTTAGAAAATATACTCATCCCTGAGGTAGGATTAACCATGAGTTTTCATTTATATCTTTATGTATTGATTTCAAAGAGAGAGAGAGAGACCTTTCATCTACTGGTTTGCTTGTTTACTTCTCAAATCCCCATAACATCTGGGTTTGGGATAGGCTGAATTGGAACTGTGTCTCCCATGTGGTTATCTGGGACCCAAGTACTTGAGCCATCACCTACTGCCTGCCCTGGAAGAAGCTGAATCAGAAGCAGAGCCAGGAGTCAAACTCAGGGACTCAAGTACATGATGTGGTTTTCTCCAGTGTTATCTTAACCACTGCACCCCAATGCCAGCCCTTTATGGTGTTTCTTAAATGATGGAGATTGCTAATTCTGGGTCTGGGTTAGATCCAGAATGTACCTCATAAAGCTGAAAAATTCACAAGTCAGGTCCTACTCTGGAGGTAAAAACCCAAGATGTTTTTTCATCAGTAAGTTTATAAACAACAATCATAATTAATATTAACAGAGGATGAATTGTGCACTTATTGAATATAAGAATCCTAAGAAATTAAAATAAACCACCTATATCGCAGTGACTTAGAAAAAAGTAGATGAAAAATAGGAAAGCTAAAAATACCTAGATGTCTATGATATAAAATCTTATGGTTAAGTCAATATTTCCAAATTACCCATTTATAAAAATTATAAAGAATTCAAATTAACCAAAATTTAAAATTATAGCTAAATTACTATTCTTATAATCTTATAATTTTCAACAGGCTTATATCTAATTTCATGAGCTAATAAGACCTTAAATTTTCTGCTTTTGCAATATCACTATATAGCTTAGTTATCAAAGTTAAAATAAATGAATAAGAAGCATTTCATTCTTTGGGATAATAGTTATAAGGCTGAAATTATTGGTTTTTGCATAATAGTATTTTCCTGTTAAATAATAATTAGTGTTTTTTAAGATTTATTTATTTATTTGAAAGGCAGAGTTACAGAGAGTCAGAGGCAGAGGCAGAAAGAGAGAGAGAGGTCTTCCATCCGCTGTTTTATCCCTCAAGTGACTGCAAGCTGAAGCTGAGCCATTCAGGAACTAGGGGCCAAGATCTTCAGGTCTCCCATGTAGGTGCGGGGCCCCAAGGACTTGGGCCATTCTCCGCTGCTTTCCAAGGATATAGCTGAGAGCTGGATCAGAAGTGGAGCGGCTGGGACTCGAACCAGTGCCCATATGGGTGGGATGGAGGCACCGCAGACAGTGGCTTTACCACCTATGCCATAGTGTTATTCTCAGTGTTTTCTTTGAAAGAAGGTAATTTATTACAGATACAAATAGATCAATCCTATAACTTTTGGCATATTCTCTACTGTAATTGAATATTACTTTGCTTCTATTTCGTTTTCTATCTCCTTCTTGAACCTAACTTAGATAATTGTTAGTCATGTCAATTATATCCTAAATATGACTTGTGGGGAGCAACTCGGACTAGACTAAGTTACTGGAATTAAGACTTATTCTATGCATCTGCTTTCCCACAATATGGCACTGAGAAGGGAGAAACAGCTTCTACACAGCTGCCTCCAGTTCAACCAATAAACTGTAGGACCTACTCCTGATTGGAGGAGAGCAGCGTACTCGGAGTGTGGGTAGCAGAGTTGGGATTGGTGGAAGAGGACTATAAAGGAGGAGAGAGACAACATGCACCAGGAACATCTAAGGGGAACATCTAAGGGGAACACCTGTGCAGCCCCCGAGAGAGCCGGCCGGCGGTGTGCCGCTCCCCCGCGGAAGTGGGGAATGTGGCAGGGGGAACCGCCCTGCCACGGAGGTGGAAGGGACGGCAGCCAACCCGGGAAGAACCAGCAGCAAACCCAGGGAGGGCTGAGCAGACAAAAGAACAGCGCAGGGTCCTGTGTTGTTCCTCCACGAAGACAGGGAGCAACATAATGGTGCCGTGACTCGGATATGAAGCCTAGGCAGGGTTCAGTGTCGTTCCTCCATGAAGAGGGGGAGCGACATAATGGTGCCGTGACTCGGATAGGAAACCTAGGAGGGAAGAAACAAGAAGAAGTGGGAAATTACCGGAGAGAGAGACTAGCAAAGAGCCTAGGGAAAGCCGGATGGAAAAGGTGCCGGAAGAAGCTATCGAAAGCGTAGGCATAGGCTCGGATATGGACTATGGGAAAGAAGTTAGGATTTAAAGTGAAAGCAAGAAGAAACTTAGACTCAGATACGGACTGCAGGTTGAAGAAGAAACTTAGACTTGGATACGGACTGTGGGGAGAGGCCAGGAGAAATGAGGGAGGAATATTGTTGGAAGAAAACTTAGGGAAACATACCGGGTAGAGAAAAATGTTAGGGAGGATGAAGCCGTGAGTGCAGGCCGAGGCAGAGACGTAAGCCAGCTTGGAATTCTTCAAGTCAGCCCGGGGAGCAAAAGGCGAAAATCTGGAACCAGAGGCAGAGATGTGGGCCGCCAGGTTGGAATTCGCCAGGTTAGTCCAGGGAACTTGGATTGAATGCCGGTGGTGGTGGAAACGTGAGCTATGCTGTGTGATTCGCGGAAGCCGCTGCATGCAGAGAGAGCATGGGGCGTGAATAGATAGGGAATGTGGGGCTGGCGAGAGGCCATGGTGCGGGCATGAAGGGCGTGGAGACCGCGGAGTGTGCGCGTAAAGCCGAGCCACTCAGAGCCGGGAGCCCGCCGCAGGGCGGGCGCCGGGAAGCCGTGCAGATGAGAGAAGTGCGGGCTGAAGCGGCGCAAAGCCGGGAAGCCGCCGCGGGGCAGCGAGGCGCCGAGAAGCAGCCTCGGGGCGGGCGCTGGCGGGGCGAGGCGCAGGGAAGCCGCGCAGAGCCATGAAGCTGCGGAGGGGCGAGGTGCCGAGAAGCTGCCTCGGGGCGGGCGCCAGGAAACCACGGGGATAAGAGAAGCCGCGGGAAGTTTAGAAGTAAAATGAGAGAAATAGGAATGCTGGCAGATAGAAGTAAAATGGGAGAGATAGGAATGCCCGGAGGTAGAGAAATAGAAAAAAATAAGGCCTCCCCTCAACATGGCAATGAGAGAGCTTGGATTCGGTCTGCCTGATTAGGGAGGTGGTGAGCACCTGCGGGCGGCTAGCAGCTTATGCGCCACAGGTCACTGAAGACAGGCACGAATTAACATCAATAAGTCTCCCCACAATAACGCAATGAGAAGGCTTGGATTCGGTCTGCCTGATTAGGCGATAAGCACCAGCAGGCAGCTCGACCAGAGTATGAGCTGCAGGTCACCGAAGATAGGCATGAACCAACACCAATAAGTCTCCCCACAATACGGCAATGAGGGGGCTTGGATTCGGTTTGCCTGATTGATAGGGCTTGTAAGCACCTGCAGGCAGTTCTAGCAGAGCAGAGCATGCACTGCGGGGCACCGAACACAGGCACGCATCAGCGCCTAAAAACCTCCTCACAACATGGCGAAGAGAGGACCTGGATTTGGTTTGCCTGATTGGTAGGCTTGTAAGCACCTGTGGGCAACTCTAGCAAGCAGAGCAGAGTGTGTGCCGTGGGGCACCGAAGACAGGCGCTTATCAACGCCAAAAATAAAAAGAAAGGGGGATCTGTGGGGAGCAACTCGGACTAGACTAAGTTACTGGAATTAAGACTTATTCTATGCATCTGCTCTCCCACAATATGGCACTGAGAAGGGAGAAACAGCTTCTACACAGCTGCCTCCAGTTCAACCAATAAACTGTAGGACCTACTCCTGTCGCTCCCCCTCTTCACGGAGGAACGACACAGGACCCTGCGCTGTTCTTTCGTCTGCTCGGCCCTCCCCGGGTTTGCTGCTGGTTCTTCCCGGGTTGGCTACTATCCCTTCCACCTCCGTGGAAGGGCAGTTCCCCCTGGCCACATTCCCCACTTCCGCAGGGGAGCGGCACACCGCCGGCCGGCTCTCTCGGGGGCTGCACAGGTGTTCCTTCAGATGTTCCCCCTAGATGTTCCTAGTGCATGCCATCTCTCTCCTCCTTTATAGTCCTCTTCCACCAATCCCAACTCTGCTACCCACACGCCGAGTACGCTGCTCTCCTCCAATCAGGAGCAGGTCCCACAGTTTATTGGTTGAACTGGAGGCAGCTGTGTAGAAGCTGTTTCCCTTCTCAGCGCCATATTGTGGGAAAGCAGATGCATAGAATAAGTCTTAATTCCAGTAACTTAGTCTAGTCCGAGTTGCTCACAGTTGCTCCCCACATACTCCTGATTGGAGGAGAGCAGCGTACTCGGAGTGTGGGTAGCAGAGTTGGGATTGGTGGAAGAGGACTATAAAGGAGGAGAGAGACAACATGCACCAGGAACATCTAAGGGGAACATCTAAGGGGAACACCTGTGCAGCCCCCGAGAGAGCCGGCCGGCGGTGTGCCGCTCCCCCGCGGAAGTGGGGAATGTGGCAGGGGGAACCGCCCTGCCACGGAGGTGGAAGGGACGGCAGCCAACCCGGGAAGAACCAGCAGCAAACCCAGGGAGGGCTGAGCAGACAAAAGAACAGCGCAGGGTCCTGTGTCGTTCCTCCACGAAGACGGGGAGCGACAATGATTTAACCTATCCTATATATGTTCATAATCTTATCTCCCGGTATTTTCATTTTGAGTAATGTCTCTGTAGAGTTGTTCCTGTTCACAAATTCTAACTCCACTTCTTTCTAACTTACAAAATAAGCCATTCTAAGAGTTGAGTGATTATGCTTTAATTCTACATTTTTACTTTCCCAATCAGCTTTAATAAAGTTGCTTTTTTATGATATTTTCTTTTCTGATGTGTGATTTATCTTTATATTCATTTTACCATTTTACTCTTTTATTGTATTATATTGTATACTATATGATAATTCTGGTGTCTGGAATTCTTGGAGTTTAATGTTTTGCTTCTATATGTGTATATGATCTTTAATTGTAATCTTTTAATTGTTGGTTAAAACTGAAAAGAGTCTTGGGGACTAAATTATATATTTGTTCCTCCAAAAAATTTAAATTTATTTATCCAAAGAATCAAAGAACACAATAAATCTATGATCAATTTAGCTCCTTTCCAGACTTAATTTTAGAGTTTTAGTTTCTACACTGAGCCAAAGGTCTAAGAGTTAGTAGACAAAGCCCTTGGTGATGGTTAGAAGCTGTTCTGACTACTGTTGGAGTGTGTTATGCCTGGCCCACAAGCAGATTATAGACTTTATCAATATAATCACAAATGTACCATATAATTAATTAAGAAAAAATAAGGGAAACATTATTATCTTATTTATCTTCCCCAGTGGGTGATTTCTAATTTATAAATGATTTTGCATTATTAATATTACCACAAAATACCCTAAGGTTGTTATATAAAAGAGGTTAGATAATTACTAATATTATATTATATTAATCATAATAAAATACCCTTTGGGCATTATAATTCCTCTTAAAATTTTTAGAAATTTTAAGATAATAAACAATATAGAGTAATACATAAATTATCTGTACTGTAACTATTCGAATATATTGAATAGAATGAAAAAGTCCATAATTAAAATAGGATAAATTTTGCATACTAAGTATATTTACTCTATTATAATTTTATATTACACATAGTGAAGGAACTCCTTACTTAATAAGCTTGGCACAATTTAAAAATTTGAATTTTTTTTTCAACATCACTATGCAGTAAACAAGTAGGAAACAGGCAGGTAGTAACTTATGTTATTAGTCAGACACCCAGGATATGTTTAAGTGACACAACAGGGAGAGTCTATGAAATTATTAAATCTAGTTGTCAACCTGAAGAAAAAGTAATCACTTCAAAATATTCAGTCTTAGAAATTACCACTTTGAGTGCTAGAGATGAAAGCAAAGTTTGTAGCTGTCTGTTCTCTAAATTAGAGTATTATAAAAATCACAATTGTTAAATTCAGCTGTTTTACAAGTCAAAAAACAGATGTGTCATTATTTTTCAACAATCGCATTAATAACTGAATTTTAAGTGTAAAATTAGTTACTTTTTCCAAAGAATTTTTACCGTGTTTAGCACTGTGTTGTTCCTTTTTTTTTTTTTTTTATTAATTATGATACCTAGACACTTCCTTTATAATTAGCAGCTCCTCTTCAGGGATGCTCTTTGTGCTCTGATCCCACAAAATACAGTTACACATTTGGAAAAAAGCAAGATTTAGAGAGAAAATGAAATCTGCTTTTCCAATTCTGCTCTTCCTGTATTTGTCCTTTCTTTCAGATCCTAACAAGTCCTTTACTCCAGTCTTTTCTTTTTATTTTTTCCAGTCCAAGACTGGTTCTACAAGTTCCTGGAAAAGACAGCTGAGTATAGAGTTATTGCAGGGGCAACATCATGGAAACAAAGAAGGAAGCAAAATCAGACAGGTTAATCAGGTAGATATACCCAGGCGCCATGTCAAGTTCATGGGAGCTCTGATGAGCACCATTTTGACAGCGGCCAGTCAGGGCAACCCAGCTTTCTGAGGAGGTCTTAACCTCCACCACACACACACACACACATACACACACACACACACACACACACACACACCATCTAGCTTTGCTTGCCTAGGCTTCTGCTATGAAACGCGGACTGGCTTCTTTCATAAGGCAAATCTTCTAATCCCCTGGGGTCTCAGTGCACCCAGGATACTTAAGTCTCAGAACAAGAAATGTTTGTGAATGCGTTCAGAATGCTGAAAATCAGAAATGCAGCTGGCTGGGGTTTACTAGATACAGAGGAGGAAGGCTACTCCATTTGGCTTTCAATTGTTAGAATTTCTGTCATAAAAATCGAGTACATTGTACCATTCTTCCTTTCTGGGTGGGGACCAGAAAAGGGCACCCTGCCTTTCTCCCTAGGAAAAGCTAAAATGACAATACTTAGAAAAGCTTCAGAAAGCCTGAATTGTGTCAATGTTTTCAAAAACAAATGTCCAGCTGAGTGAGAGTAGAATCAGAGGTAAGATGTGAAGGAGAAAGAGAAGACAGAAAAAAGAAAGAATATCATAGGTTGTATAGAACGCTTTAAACATGAAAACAAATGAACGAGTACATACAAAATAACAGTGAAAGGCAAATGTCTTTAAAATTTCTTTTTATTGAAGAATCAAATTCTATCTTGTGAAGAAAAGGGAGGATGAGTGAGATGGGGAGGAATAAAAGGAAGGGAGGAGTATAAATTCAAACTTAGGAGTGTAAAAGAAACTGAAATGTTAATAATCTTCTTAAATAACACATTATTTACACTTTTCACTATGTGAGAATAAGTTAAACAATTCTCAGTCTCTTTCAGACACACACGTTGACATTATGTAGTTATTTTGTTCAGAATGTTTTAAGAAATATGAAATCATCTGCTAAGTCTTGACCACTTAACTTTAGATATTGTTTCATTGCTCTGTTCACTGAGGGGCCATTTGAAGAGTAAACCAGTGGATAGAATGCCTCTCTCTCTCTCTCTCTCTCTCTTTCTCTCTCTCTCCTCCTGTCTGTAACTTTTTCTCTCAAATAAATAAAAATTCTTTATTTAGGGGACTACTACTAAGAGATTATTGGAACTCATAGAAGATTTTGGCAAAGTAGCAGGGTATAAAATCAATGCACAAAAATCAACAGCCTTTGTATACACAGGCAATGCCACGGCTAAGGAAGAACTTCTAAGATCAATCCCATTCACAATAGCTACAAAAACAATCAAAAACCTTGGAATAATCTTAACCTAGCACGTTGAAGATCTCTACGACGAAAATTACAAAACCTTAAAGAAAGAAATAGAAGAGGATACCAAGAAATGGAAAAAATCGCCGGCGCCGCGGCTCACTAGGCTAATCCTCCGCCTAGCGGCGCCGGCACACCGGGTTCTAGTCCCGGTCGGGGCGCCGGATTCTGTCCCGGTTGCCCCTCTTCCAGGCCAGCTCTCTGCTGTGGCCAGGGAGTGCAGTGGAGGATGGCCCAGGTGCTTGGGCCCTGCACCCCATGGGAGACCAGGAAAAGCACCTGGCTCCTGGCTCCTGCCATCGGATCAGCGCGGTGCGCCGGCCGCAGCGCGCCGGCCGCGGCGGCCATTGGAGGGTGAACCAACGGCAAAGGAAGACCTTTCTCTCTGTCTCTCTCTCTCACTGTCCACTCTGCCTGTCAAAAAAAAAAAAAAAAAAAAAAAAAAAAAAAAAAAAAAAAAAAAAGAAATGGAAAAAATCTTCCATGCTCATGGATTGGAAGAATCAATATCATCAAAATGTCCATTCTCCCAAAAGCAATTTATAGATTCAATGCAATACCAATCAAGATACCGAAGACCTTCTTCTCAGATCTGGGAAAAATGGTGCTGAAATTTATATGGAGACACAGGAGACCTCGAATAGCTAAAGCAATCTTGTACAACAAAAACAAAGCTGGAGGCATCACAATAGCAGATTTCAGGACATACTACAGGGCAGTTGTAATCAAAACAGCATGGTACTAGCCCGCGCCGTGGCTCAATAGGCTAATCCTCCACCTTGCGGCGCCGGCACACCGGGTTCTAGTCCCGGTTGGGGCGCCGGATTCTGTCCCGGTTGCCCCTCTTCCAGGCCAGCTCTCTGCTATGGCCAGGGAGTGCAGTGGAGGATGGCCCAGGTGCTTGGGCCCTGCACCCCATGGGAGACCAGGAAAAGCACCTGGCTCCTGGCTCCTGCCAGGATCAGCGCGGTGCGCCGGCTGCAGCGGCGGCCATTGGAGGGTGAACCAACGGCAAAAGGAAGACCTTTCTCTCTCTGTCTCTCTCTCTCACTGTCCACTCTGCCTGTCAAAAAAAAAAAAAAAAAAAAAAAAACAGCATGGTACTGGTACAGAAACAGATGGATAGACCAATGGAACAGAATTGAATCACCAGAAATCAATCCAAACATCTACAGCCAACTCATATTTGATCAAGGATCCAAAACCAATCCCTGGAGTAAGGACAGTCTATTAAATAAATGGTGCTGGGAAAATTGGATTTCCACGTGCAGGAGCATGAAGCAAGACCCCTACCTTTCACCTTACACAAAAATTCACTCAATATGGATTAAAGACTTAAATCTACGACCTGACACCATCAAATTATTAGAGAGCATTGGAAAAACCCTGCAAGATATAGGTACCGGCAATGACTTCTTGGAAAACACCCCAGAAGCACAGGCAGTCAAGCCAAAATCAACTATTGGGATTGCATCAAATTGAGAAGTTTCTGTACTGCAAAAGAAACAGTCAGGAGAGTGAAGAGACAACCGTCAGAATGGGAAAAAATATTTGCAAACTATGCAACTGATAAAAGGTTAATAACCAGAATCTACAAAGAGATCAAGAACTCCACAAAAACAAAACCAACAACCCACTTAAGAGATGGGCCAAGGACCTCAACAGACATTTTTCAAAAGAGGAAATCCAAATGGCCAACAGGCACATGAAAAAATGTTCAAGGTCACTAGCAATCAGGGAAATGCAAATCAAAAGCACAATGAGGTTCCACCTCACCCCGGTTAGAATGGCTCACATTCAGAAATCTACCAACAGCAGATGCTGGCGAGGATGTGGGGAAAAAGGGACACTAACCCACTGTAGGTGGGAATGCAAACTGGTTAAGCCACTATGGAAGTCAGTCTGGAGATTCCTCAGAAACCTGAAGATAACCCTACCATTCAACCCAGCCATCCCACTCCTTGGAATTTACCCAAAGGAAATTAAATTGGCAAACAAAAAAGCAGTCTGCACATTAATGTTTATTGCAGCTCAATTCACAATAGCTAAGACCTGGAACCAACCCAAATGCCCATCAACAGTAGACTGGATAAAGAAATTATGGGACATGTACTCTATAGAATACTATACAGCAGTCAAAAACAACGAAACCTGGTCATTTGCAACAAGATGGAGGAATTTGGAAAACATCATGCTGAGTGAATTGAGCCAGTCCCAAAGGGACAAATATCATATGTTCTCCCTGATCGGCAACTACTAACTGAGCACCAAGGGGGAAACTTGTTGAAATGAAATGGACACTATGAGAAATAGTGACTTGATCAGCTCTTGTCCTGATGGTTGATGTACAATGTAATACTTTATCCATTTTAGTATTTTTTTGTTCTAGTACCATTGGTTGAACTCTGTAATTAACACACA
Organism: Oryctolagus cuniculus; assembly: GCF_051225735.1. Classification (NCBI taxonomy): domain Eukaryota; kingdom Metazoa; phylum Chordata; class Mammalia; order Lagomorpha; family Leporidae; genus Oryctolagus; species Oryctolagus cuniculus. Next base: position 90,634,672 of record NC_142874.1, read on the forward strand.
ATTATTCTTAGGTGTTTAAATTTTAACCGAAAAGTGTCCCTGTTTGGAAATTGAAAAACATTATGCTGAGTGTAATAAGCCAATCCCAAAGGGACAAATACCACTTGTTCTCCTTGATAGGTGACAACTAACTGAGCACCAAAAAGGAAACCTGTTAAAGTGAAATGAACACTATGAGAAACGGTGACTTGATCAGCCCTCACCCTGACTGTTGATGAGAAACTTGATGTTATCCCTCTCAGTATTTTTTGTTTGTTTGTTCTACTTAATACTTTTGGTTGAATACTGTAATCAATACAAAATTCTTCTTAAGTGCTGAAACTTAACTGAAAAGTGATCACTGTTAAATGTAAGAGTGGGAATAAGAGAGGGAAGAGATGTGCAATTTGGGACATGCTCAAGCTGACTTACCTCAAACGGTAGAGTTAGAAACATACCAGGGGATTCCAATTCAATCCCATCGAGGTGGCATGTACCAATGCCATCTCACTAGTCCCAGTGATCAATTTCTGTTCACAAATGATCATAATGATAGGACTAAGAACCAAAGGGATCACATAAACAAGAAAAGTGTCTGCAAATACTAGCTGATAGAATCAAAAAGGGAGAGAATGATCCAACATGGGAAGTGAGATACACAGCAGACCCATAGAATGGCAGATGTCCTAAACAGCACTCTGGCCTCATAATCAGCCCTTAAGGCATGCGGATCTGGCTGAAAAGCCCATGAGAGTATTTTAGGCATGGAAAGCCAAGACACTCTGGGGAAAAAAAAAAAAAAAACAACCTAAATGAAAGATCTCTGCGTGTGAGATCCCAGTGGAAAGAACAGGTCTTCAAAGGAGGAGGTACCTTTCTCTGAAGGGAGGAGAGAACTTCCACTTTGACCATGGCCTTGTCTAAATATGATCAGACTCAGTGAACTCAGGGGGCTTCCATAGCCTTGGCAGCTCATGACAAGAGCCTAGGGTGATTACTGAGGCCATAAACAAGAGTGTCAATTTGTTAAGTCAACTACAGGAGTCACTGTGCACTTACTCCTCATGTAGGATCTTTGTCCTTAGTGTGCTGTACATTGAGATTTAATGCTATAACTAGTACTCAAGCAGTATTTTTCACTTTATGTTTCTGTTTGGGAGCAAACTGTTGAAATTTTTACTTAATGTATGCTAAACTGATCTTCTGTATATAAAGAGAAACGAAAATGAATCTTGATGTGAATGGAACGGGAGAGGGAGTGGGAAAGGGGAGGGTTGCAGGTGGGAGGACGTTATGGGGGGGAAGCCATTGTAATCCATAAGCTGTACTTTGGAAATTTATATTCTTTAAATAAAAGTATGAAAAATACTTTAAATAAAAGTATGAAAGCAAAAAATAAATAAATATATATATATTATTCATACCAAAAGACAAACAAGTTTACTAAGGGAAAGAATTTGACATTTATATAGTATGTGAAATTATGATTTCTGTAATATACAGAAATACCTTAAATACATTTAAAACGGCAATTTAATTAACAATGGGCATAGTATGCAAAACAGAAGATTTAAATAAATATAAAAATAAAAGATAAATATAAAATGTATATTGAAAACAAACAAAAGATAATCACCTCAACAAAATCATGGCAAATCAAATCTAGCAACAATAAAAAAATAATTATAAACCATGACCAATGAGGTTGATTTTACATCTGAAAGTCAATTCATGTATTATATATATTATATATCTAATATATAGATTGTGGTTATTAATCCTTTATCAGTTTCATAGCTTGTAAATATTTTCATCCTTTCTGTTAGTTGCCTCTGCATTTTGCTGAGTGTTTCTTTTGTAGCACAGGTGCTTCTCAGCTTGATGTAATCCCATTTATCGATTTTGACTTTGACTGCTTATGCTTTTGGGTTTTTTCCAAGAAGCCTAAGAAGTCTTTGCCTATGCCATTGTTTTCATAATATTCTCTAGTAATTTGATGGAATTGGGTTGTAGATTTAGACCTTTGATTCATTTTGAGTGGATTTTTGTGTAAGGTGTAAGACAGGGGTCTTTATTCATACTACTGTATGTAGAGATTCAGTTTTTCCTGCACAATTTGTTGAAGAGACTGTGCTCCAGGAATTGACTTTAGCTACTTTGTCAAAGGTAAGTTTGATGTAGATGCATGGATTGATTTTTGAAGCTTCTATTTTGTTCCATTTGTCTACATGTTTATTTTGTTGCTAATATCACGATGTTTTGATTATAGCTGTCTTGTAGCATGCTTTGAAATCTGGTATTGTGATGCTTTCAGCTTTGTTCTTTTTTGTATAAGATTTTTCCATTTTTAATGTCTTCTTCTATTTATTTCTTTAGTTCTTTGTAAATTTCATCTTAGAGATCTTTGACATTCTTGGTTCAATTTATTCCAAAATATTTAATTCTTTTTGGAGCTATTGTGAATGGGACTGATCTTAAAAGTTCTTTCTCAGCCATGACATTGTCCTTGTATATAAAGGCTATTGATTTTTCTGTGTTGATTTTATATCCTGCCATGTTACCAAATTCTTTTATGAGTTCTAATAGTCTCTCAGTGGAGACTTTTTGATCCCCTATATATAGCATCATGTCATCTGAAATTAGGGATAATTTGATTTCCTCCTTTCCAATTTGTATCCCTTTGATTTTTTTCTTGCCTAGTGGTTCTGACTAGAATTTTGGGGACTATATTAAGTAGCAATGGTTAGAGTGGGTACATAAACATTTAGTTTTATTCTTCACCTATTTTAACAGTTTTTATGTTAAAATCTATTTTGTAAGTTGTTAGGATGGCAACACTTGCTCTTTTTTTGCACTCTGTTAGCATGGAATATCTTTTTCCATCCTTTCACTTTTAATCTGTGTGTATCATTGTTGGTAAGATCTGTTTCTTGTAGGCAGAAAATAAATGGGCCTTATTTTTTATCTATTTATCCAGTCTGTGTCTTTTAACTGGAGAGTTGAAGCCATTTACGTTCAAGGTTACTATTGACAAGTAACAAATTGACCCTGCAATTATTGCATAAATATTCCTATTGTTTATTTGGATTTCTTTTGTACTTTTACTGGGGGATTTTTTACCTTCATATTCTTTCATAATAATGGCTATCTTTCTATATTTCTGTGTGTCACACATCCTTGGGCATCTTTTATAAGGCTGGAGAAGTGGCAAAAAACTCTTTCAATTTCTGTCTGTTATGAAATTTTTTAAGATTTATTTATTTATTTGAAAAGCGGAGTTACAGAGAGGCAGAGACAGAGAGAGAAAGAGATGTGTATTCCATCCACTGGTTCACTCACCAAATGGCTGCACAGATGGAGCTTGGCCTATCTGAAGCCAGGAGCCAGGGGCTTCTTCCAGGTCTCTCACATGGGTGCAAAGGCCCAAGTACTTGGGCCATCTTCTACTGCTCTCCCAGACCACAGCAGAGAGATGGATCAGAACTGGAGCAGCAAGGTCTTGAAGTGGTACCCATACAGGATGCTGGCACTGCAGGTGGCAGCTTTATCCACTATGCCACAGAGCAGGCCTCTGGAATTTCTGTATTTCACCTTCATTCATAAATGAGAGCTTTGCAAGATACTGTATTCTGGGTTGACAATATATTTCTCTTAAGACTTGGATTATATCTTTCTGTTCCCTTTTAGCCTGTAGGGTTTCTAATGAGAAGTCAGCTGTGAGTCTAATTGGGTATCCTCAGAAAGTAATTTGGCATTTATCTCATGCACATTTTAGAATCTGGATCTTTTCTTTATGTTATACTGTGGGAAATTTGACTACAATATATTGTAGTGAAGATCTTTTCTGGTCGTGTCTGCTAGGAGTTCTATGTGCTTCCTCTATGTGGACATCCCTTTCTTTCTCCAAATTGGGAACATTTTCTGTAATTATTTCACTTAATAGGCCTTCTAGTCCATTCTCTCTTTCCATACTTTCAAGAACTCCTAAGACCTGTAGATTGGGTCGTTTGATAGTATTCCATAAATCTCCAACACTGTTTTTAATTTTTCTATTTTCTTCTTTTTTTGTTTTGTTTTGGTCTGACTTTAAGTTTTCCAAAGATTTGTCTTCTAGTTTGGGTATTCTTTCTTTTGCCTCTCCAAGTCTGCTGTTAAGGCTTTCCACTGAATTTTTTATTTGATGTATTGAATTCTTCATTTATAATATTTCATTTGATTTCTCTTTAAAATCTTAGTTTCATGGGAAAATTTCTCATTCATGTCATGTACGGTTTACTTTAATTTGTGGATTTGCTTCTGACTGCTTTTGAGCAATCCTATATTTAAGTTTTTTAATTCCATTTCTAATAATTCCTCAATCTCTTCATCTTCACAGTCTAATTTGAAATGCTGTCAAATTCCATGGGGGAATTGGATTGTGGTGTCTTCCTTGTTCTTGTTTCTTGAATTTCTAAATTTGTTTTTAGCATTTGTGGGTTGATTTTTGTATTTTTCTTCTGATGGCATTTATCTTTGGGCTATGTCTCTGTGGCTTAGTGGAATGTCTGCAGTTTCATTGAATACAAAGAGATGTGTTATGGGTGTGGGCAGGGAGCTCTGGTTGGTGCTCCAGGATGGGGCAAATATCCAGGATACCACCCTTGATGGACGTGGTTGATCTCAATGTCTGCGTGTTATCCTTCAGTGTGTTTTGCACCACCATATGAACTGCACAAATAACCATCCTGTGAGAATAGTTGCCACTGCAATGACTTGCTAGGCAAAGGAGCTCTGAGCATGTGGAGCAGCACCAATTAATTGCTCAGAGACCCAGGTACACCTTGCACCTTCTCATGTAACCACCAAGTCCCTACGATCTCAGCATATAATGCTCCCACAGTCACTGGGTGCAGAGATTTCTCTCTGTTTTGCCAGCCTGTCCTTTCAATAGAGAGGCAGGTGTTCCCCAAGACAGCTCCGCCTACGTGTTTTCATCCTGGGAGGCTGCAGGCACCTCACCATGCTATGTGGTTGCCCAGCCACCTCCCATCTAGACTCATAGTCAGTAGATACTGTGGAACTTTCTCTCTGCTAGAATCTCTGTTTCACACGTATACACAAAAGCCACTGGTTGATTGTTGCTCTCTTTACACCACTGTAGAAAGATGGCATCTTATCTCAGCCAGTTTCTGTGTATGCACACAAAGTCTTCCACCGTTCTCTCCCAAAACCAAAATGGTGGCTTCTGTTTCTCAACCAGGCAGAGGGTGCTGTTGTGGGGAAGCTGGGATGAGATAAACGTATCCCCCTACTTCCACTGGGTTTGTAGGCAACCGCTAGCAACTGCTAGCCCCCAGGACTCCAGGACTCACACCATATTCTCTTTCCAGCTATATCACCATGAGTTGCTGCAGTCTGGTCTCACCTCCATCTCCAAGCTGCCACTCACTCTGGCTCTCAGCTGCTTGTTTTTGAGTTGAGTTGTATTTGAGTTAATGCTGTGTGTCCCCACCCTCCATGCTTGTCCATGGTGTTCCTTTTCCTCTTTTAGAATTTCCAGTGTGGTTTTCTCTTCAATTCCCCCCTTAGAGTACACTTTCTACAGTTTTGTTTTTTTTTTTTTTTTTTTTTTTTTTTTTTTTTACTGTTTATTCTTAGCCTAATGCAGTATGTTGTTCCCTATTCCACCATCTCAGAATCCTAGTAAGAAATAAATTTTCTGCCTTCATATTCTTTCATGATGTTGATTTTTTTCTGTTTCTGCATGTAGTACATCAGTAAGTATCATTATATGTCTGTCCAGGTGGTGACAAATTCTTATAATTTTTGCTTTCCTTGGAAGGTGTTTACTTCACTTTCATTTATGAATGAATGCTTTGCTGGGTAAAGTATTCTGGGTTGGGATTTTTTTTTTTTTCTTTTTAGTGTTTGGACCGTCTCTCTCCGTTCTTCCCTGGCTTATAGGTTTTCTTTCTTTCTTTCTTTTTTGTGATAAATCTGTTGTAAATCTGGTGGGAGTTGCCTTGAAAATGGTCTGCTCTTTCTTGCAAATTTAATGTAATCTCCTTATGTTATACCTTTAAAAGTTTGGCTATAATGTATCATGGTGAGGATATGCTCCCTATTTGTGTTTCAATGTACTTCCTGTATTTGGTGTCCATGTCTTTCCCCAATTTGTGAAAACTTTCTGCTATTATTTCACTAGGTTTTTTAAGCCATTCATTTTTTTTCAATAATTTCAGGAACTCTAATGACTTGTATATTTGGTCATTTGATGGTTTCCCATAGACCTTAAACACAATTTTTCTTCTTTCTAATGTTTCTTCTTTTGTTTGAGCTATTTCAAAAAAAAACCCTATTTTATAAATAATATTTTCTTTTGTCTACATTATTAAGGATGTTTTTAAGACCTTCCACTGTATTTTTCAACTCACTATTTGAATACTTCATTGGCATATTTCTGTTTTTTCAATATCTGTGTTTGTTGAATTTCTTGTCTAAATCATGTACTGATTTCCTAATTTAATTTAACTGTTGCTGTTTATTTTTAAATAAACTTATAATCATTGTTTTGAATTCTTTTTCAGACATTTCATCAAACCCCCCTTCTTTGCAGTCAAATATGAATGCATTATTTTGTACTTTTGGGGAGTCAAAATAGAGTTTTCCAAAGCTGTTGTACCATTTTACATTCTAAGAAATCTGGTGGTTACACATCCTTTACAATACTTTGTTTGATCAGTATTTTTAAAATGTTAACCTTTATAGGCTGATAAAGGTAGCAGTTAAGTTAGATGCTTCAGTTATCACACCACACAGACATCAGTTTGAATAGCTATTTATATATCAAATCACCTTCATAAGAATCAAGAACTTAAGTCAAAGACCACAGTGCCTGCTTTTAGTATAATAATAAAAGACATGCTGAAGAAAGCAGGGGGGGCGGCAGAGTTGCCCATATTACCCTTTTTCAAAAGTACCAGTACAGCCACCCATCCAGTGCACCAACTCACTCCATAATGTTTCCCCTCTCTCTACTGTGAGATCCTTCCCCTGTGTGCAGGGAGCTCTGAGTCTCTGCATTCAGGTTGGGTTCATGAAAGGGGACCAAGCTGAAACCCATTACATTTCTAGCTCCAGGCTTATGCCCAGAACTTCCATAGCCACATGGCACAGGAGGTCAGCTCTCTGCCCTGCAAGCTGCCCTGTTTCAGGTTCCAGCAGCCTCTGACAGCAGTGGGACTGCGTGTGGTATTCTGAATCATAACAGAGTTCAGTAGTGACTCTGCCAACAGCAAGACTGAATCTGGTACATTGACGCAGGGAAGGAGGGAGGCAATGTGCTTTCCCTTTTCAGAGCAAAGTAGTAGCTCAGAACCCTGTCAACTCCATAGGCTGGTCTGGAAGTCAGGGAGGACTGTGGAATTCTCCTGAGTTAAGTTGCCAGTGCCAGGGGCTGTGGCATCTTTCTCCTACACTCTCTTGACAAGATGCCATATCCCAGCTAGAAGCCAGTCATGTAGATTCAGGGTTGACTGGCAGTGTGGCCAGCAGCAGTGGAATATCTGTCCTCTGTCACTGCTGTCCCCATGGAATCTCTGTTCTGTCTCATGCACAAAAAATTTCTCTCAGTGTCCCAGGAATGTGGTTCTTCCTTTGTTTAACTGATCTCTTTCTGCGGTTGAGGTCAATGTGACTTCTCCCTATTTTGACATGTTGAATCCCTCCTAGTTCAAAACTTTAAAAACTCTCTTGAAATTTTGCATTTGATCCATGTATTATTTAAAAGCATGCTGTTTAATTTCCAGGTATTTGGGGAATTGCTTAGCTATCTTTATGTTACCAGTCTAGCCTAAATCCATTGTGGTCTGATTGTAGAAATGTTTTACATCTATCATTTTAAATTTGTTAATTTATGTTGTATTGAGGTCAAGTGAAAGATGTATATTAAAATCTTAAATGTTGATAGCATTCTTATTTCTACCTTTTTGATTATTTCTCTTTTAAATTAACTATTTTATTCTTCTTGTATTTCTTTGCATTTATTTACCTATTTAACAAGTTTACCCATTATTAAAGGCAGTCTCCAAGTGGTATATTTTGTGTCTAAATATTCAAATATTTAATGGATATTGAAATCTAAGGGGCTAAGTAATGAATTTGAATCTAAATTCTTTCATCTACTGAAGACATTTGCTTCAGTTATTCAGGCATTTCTGAGGTTACAGTAGGACCTTCGATTTTCCATTTCAGAGTATTCTGATTTTTTTCCCAAAATATGGATAATTTAAGAAATGTGAGAGCAAACATTTACCTCAGTGAATGTAATTCTATTATTTTATGCCAGATTTCATTGTACTTCACAAATTCATACTAATGGAGTAAAAAAGAAGCAGATTAGGAAAGTATATGCTATGTTTTTATATAGGAATGAAGGTTTCTCTTTCTCAGCATGAGCTGAGAAATCTGGCTTTGAGCATGCCTCAGTTTACAGTTCTAGGAAACTTCAGCGAAATGTGAGTATGGCAGTGATTGCATTATTCAGCTTCCCTGAGGAACCTCTTACCTTTGAGAAACATTCATTTGTAAACTTTTAGCTGTGTTTCCGTTGGGTGTAACACTGATTTTTGCTATTGTTTTGCTATTGTTCCAGCAGAAATTGAATTATCTGTTTTGGTAAGAGAGTAGGAGGGGAACATAGAAGCTCTTCTTTATTTCTCTTTGCAACATAACACACATTCATTCATAAATTGTTGTTTTTGGTAAATATTAATCACTCTACTGAATGTGGAACAGGAAAGAAGCTAATTGAGGCATTTTCCATTGGTGAGTGTGGAAAACAAAGTCTTGGTCCAAAAATGACAAGGAATGAAGCCAGAGGATGTCTTAAGGTAGTTTGTGGGAAGAGAAACAACAATAGCATCTGAGTCGGCATAAAAGAGTATAACAACTGGAGAGAGAAATTGTAGAACAATCGCTCATAAAATTGTGTAATGAATACAGAGAATAACTCTGGGTACTCGGTGATAGGGTACTAAGGGCAAGATAAAGCCAGAATCAGTAGCATGAGCCATGATCACAGCTAAAGCTCTGTACTTAATCTGTACAAGTTACTATGCTATGGACTACAGAGAGATTATTTTTTTTAGTTTCATGAAGTAGGTACTATTAGTGATGAAATGAGGAAAACAAAGCATACAGTGGTAATCTGCCCTATGCCAAACATCTTGTAGTGAGGTAGCCCCAGAAGTGAGCTTTGAGTGTGACTCCACAGCAAGTGCATGTTAATAACCAGTAGGCACAGGCTGCATCAAGCATACAAAGAGCTAAAGGAGGAAGAAAAGTAGAAAACCAACGACGCTAGTAAGATATAGCCAGAGCCCAGTTTCTGTGTAACTGAAGAATATGTGTCAACCCCTTTGTCATTATTCACTAGTAAATATCTTTTTCCAAAAAAGTGCAAGTAGCTATATAATATATACAAATATATAATATATGTAAGTAATATATATATATATATTTAGAATTTGGTTACTGGTAATGTGCTTTATATAGCAAATTTAGTGATTTCATTGTTGAATGTGTGTTAAGCAAATGCACTTTATTGAATGTCCAAATTTGTATACTGAAATAAATTTTACTCTAAAAACCCAGGTAGAAACTTTATCATCTGGACTATACAGCAGAGACTGTACAGAGACTCTTTGCCCCATTTGTTATCTGGCTCCCAACTTTCAGCCTCCCTAATAACAGGAGAAATAAAAGCAGTTAATTTTATACAATGAAAACCATAGAACAAATTATATTAGTCGGGTATTTTAAGTCCACAGATTAAATCTATATTTGTCTGGTAACCAGAAATTATGAAAGCTCTTGTTAAATGATGAAACTTACAACATCAAAACAAATGATTCAGAGTGGTTGAAATGTTAAATAGCTGTGCCTTGTATTTCTAGGACAATGAAACAATTAAGAACTTAGCAATCAGAAAGACCTAGACGGACACAATGTCCCCATAAGTGTGAGAAATAACCATTTCCACTGTTATTTCCTGTCAAAAATTATATCATGACCTACAAAACATCAAGGGTCAACTAAGTAATGACTCATTCTCCCATTTTGAATCTACACAAGAAAAATATTTTTTTTAATTTTGCTTTGTTTTATTTCAGATGATATTTTTTACTTTTTTTTTCTGTTTTATCCTTTTCATTTTAGTATAGTAAATGACAATCCCAGAATTACTTTGAGTCCTGCCCCCGCTAACAAATAAATCTTGGTTTGTGTGTTTTTTAGTTTTGTTTTGTTTTGGTTTTGAAATCAGATACAGATAGAAGGAATAGATGTGCTGCCTGATCTTTCCCTAGCAAATAAGTGGCTCAGTGCTATATATTCTCCATTTTCTCAACAGATTTTTAATGAGGGTATGTCATATAATAAGCATTGGAGACATAATATTGAGTATGGTCAACACTTTATCTTCACTCATTGAGATTACATTCTAACGAGAGAAAGATAGTTGGAGCACCTAGGAACTCAAATTTATTATTTTTAAACGTATTATTAATTTGTTATTTATATTATTTTTATTGTAGTATGTATCATAAGACAAGTGTAGCAGGTTACTTAGAATGGAGACTGAATCTAGACTGATCAGTGGAGTAAGAAGTTAAGGCAGGCTTTTCTTAAAAATGCTATTCATTTCAAAGGCAGAGTGGAAAGAGTGAGGGGGTGGGGGTAAGAGAGAAAGAGACTGAGACAGGGAGACAGAGACCGAGAGACAGAGAGAGAAGGGTAACTTGCATTTGCTGGTTAGCTCTCCAAATGCCCATGACAGCTGGGAATGGACCAAGACAAAGCTAGGAACCAGAATCACCCACATGCATGGCAGGAATCAGAATATTTGAGCCACCATCTGTTGCCTCCAAAGGGTACATATTGTCAGGAGCTGGAAAGGAAGCAGAGGCAGGACTCAATGCTTGGCACTCCAGTATGGAACGCAGGTGTCCCAAATGGAATCTTAACCAGCTACACAACAACACCTGCCCCAGGAAAGGCTTTTTTGAGGAAGGGATATTTAGTGTAAAACTCTGAAGGATAACTAACAATCTGTGTACAGAAAGATGAAGAAGCAGTCAAGATCTTAGGCAAGAGTACATGCAAATGTTAGGAAAGCTGGCATGAACCCAGGAGGTCACTGATGCTAGAATAGAGAACATGGGGACAAAAATGATGCGGGAGTGGACCCATGGACATCGGTGCCATTTAATAGTTATACAGAGTTAGCAACAACCCGAAAGCAGAAAAAGGGTTAATCTTTGTTTTAAAGGCCACAAATGTCAGCAATGACCTTCAAAGTAAATGTCCTATACTATTAATAAGTTGATTACAAGAAAAAATATTGTGTTGTTTTCTTTCTAGCTTCAATTTCCATTTTACTCTTGGTCAAGGCTGTCTTGTACCAGAGAGAAATAAGAAACTCAGATGCTAATTGTACTGTATTTTTGCAGCACTCAATTTATATAAAATATTTAAAGATTAAAAATGATGTACCTTTCATACAGTAAAGTTGTTGACATATTTCTTGTTAAAATGATGAAAATTAGAGGGCTAAAACCATCTGAAATGGAGACAAGCTTACTAGCAGGCCAGTTGGTAGGGCTTGGAAATAGTACTACCACTTGAAGAGTAGCTTGAAGAAATGTAGTTACTGTAATTAGGCTGCATCAGTAGACTTTAACATTTTAGTGCTTTTGTTGTCTCCATTAAAGAGTATTTGAGTAATGAAGGTAGAAAATGACTCTTACCACAAACTAGCTTTAATTGTATTTACATCCTGATCTACAATAGTCAGTTACATGAGTCTGTCTTGCCTACTAAAATATGCCTGAGTTTTACTCCAAAACCTCTTCTCTTCAGTTTTGGTATCGAACAAGAAATGAACATACAAAAACATTGATTCACTCAAAAATATTTCCAAGTACTTATCTTATGTTGATCACTTTTAGATGTTTTGCCCTTCAGATAAAAGAAACAGTTTCTATCCTTAAGACATTAGGGAAATTTAACTTTCTTATAAGTCAAATATAAAAGATGGCAAGATATAACTAATGGAACAGAGAAATGCTATAACAGATCGGAGGAAGAAACCCTCAATTGAAATGGAAAATGAGCTAGAGAAACCTCACAGTAAAGGTAGCATTTGCATCATCATTAAAGGAAGAATGGAAACTGATGACATCAAGACAACAAAATAGAAGCTACCTTTATTGACTGCCAAATGTCTGGCTCTGTGTGAAGTATTTTACAGACATATTCTCATTCATTTCTCTCTGGAATTCTTTGAAATGGCATTGTTATCCCTATTTCAGTGATGAAGAAATTGAGTGTCAGAGAGAGAAAACAAGCTGTCCTAGGTTTTAGCTGGGAAATTTGATTCAGGCATGTCTTGCAATAAAATTTGCCCATTACTAGTTTTTCACCTCAAGTTGTGAGTTCAGAAAAAAAAAAAAGATATAAAAGTTCAAAGCATAAAGCATATCCTGAAATACCAGGAGTCCTGTAGTTGGCAATGTAGAGTACAGATAAGAAAGCAGTGCACTTTATAGTCTGAAACACAAGCTAAAGCTAAATTTTAGAGGACTTTGAATGCCAAACTAGAAATGAAACTATTTAAGAGATCATAGAGGAAACTAAAAACTCTGATTAGAAGAATGATATCACAAATGTACCATTCACCAGGATTAGTCTGGTCAGGCATGAAAAGTGTATTAGAGCAGAAAAAGAAGAGAAAGAGTGAGATCAAGATCAGTTCAATAGCCCAGGAGAATGACACTCTGAGTCTGAGTTTTTGGTAGTGGTTATGGGAATAGGAAGAGAAAAACACGTACAAGAGACAGGGGAAAAAAATTTTTAAAAAATGTTAGTGAGAAGCTTTAAAAGGTTTTTAATTCAGGAATCCATTATTTTTTAATGTTTTGGGAGACATAAAAGGTCTCTGAGCAAGAAAATAAATAAATAAATAAATCATCTTTCAGGGCTTTCCCTTCCCATCTAAGCAGTCCAGTTTTATTTGGGGGAAATGCCCACTGCTGTGCATGCCGGGCTTTTGCTGGGCTACCTCATTATTGCTCCTGCTTTTGTGCCTTGCATGTTCAGATGGATGGCTTTTTCCATCATATATCATCACCATGACAGCACAGGGATGATATACTACAGCAAGCGCTGTAACCCTGATGATGTGGATGGTAGTAATAACACAGCCTACTCAGGGGAGAGAAAGGCAGGATTTTTTTTTCTTAAAGGTAAACTGAAAAGGTGCAGAGAAGAAAAGTGAACTAAAATTTAAAGACTGTCTTTTCAACAATTCGAATTAACCATGCAGTGTTGGCAATGGTCGCTGTGATATGGCAGAGATCATAGAGAAATAGAACACTTTGGTTAATGCTGACATTCATTGTGGGTAGCACAGAGGTAGAAATCAATTTTAAGATTAAAAAAATGAACTGGGTAGTCCTTGAGCCATATGGTGATTGAATTATATGCATCTTGGATCTTAATTAGAGTCACATACCCATCAGGTGAAAACCTCCAGTATGTATAAAGCAAAAATAACATTTAAACATGTTCTTAATTAAAACAGAATAACTTGAATTTGGAATCAGTACTTTCTAAAAATTATTTTCCTTTTAGTTTTTATTTATTAGACCTTGAGAAAAGTCCAATACCTGATTTTTAAAAAATGTTTAAATAATTAATTTACTTTATTTGAGAGGCAGAGACAAAGAAAGAAAAATCTCTCATCCACTGGTTCATATCCTAAATGCCCACAGCAGCCAGTGCTGGTCAGAACAAAGTCTGGAGCCTAAAATTCGACTCTGGTCCCTGATGACAGGGAACAAGCTACCTGAGCCACCATCTGCTGCCTCCCAGGATGTGCATTTGCAGGAAGCTCACTTCTGAGTGGAGCTGGGCCTCAAAGCCAGCACTTTGATAGGGGATATAGAAGTTGCAAGTGGTATCCTTATCTGCTATGCCAATATCCTTCCCAAAGTCCTGATTTTTTTAATTGATAAAATAAAATATTGTCGAAACATTTCATTTAAATACTCATCAGGAAAACAGATAATGCTGTAAATCTTAATTTTTTGTTTGAAATTCTAACAGAAGTCAGATTAATATTTTAGAATAAAAGCCATGCTCTTTAATTCGGTCCTTTTACATCTCTTCTGAACAGATCCAGTATTTTCCTTACCTAAACACTCTGGACTACTTAATTTTCAGATTTACAGCTGTGGCTTTAAGGAGTTTCTCTTCCTTCCCTTATCCACACTGATCAATGTCCCTTGGGTGCTGGTGTCTTAATCATATAATCATTTAGGTTGGAAGGACCTATGCTGGGGCACAAATCTATCCTTGTGAATCACAGCAGGATTGATTTTATTATTACTAAGTCATTTCTGATCAATGGGTGTGGGGATTCAGCCTTTAATCTCTCCAATGATGGTGATTCCACAGCCTCCCCTGGCTGCTGGTGCCATTCCCAACTATTCATATTGTTATAAAGATAGTTCTTATATTTAACCTAAATTTTCCCTCCTGGAATTGAAGCCTATTACTTCTTGTTCTGTCCTCATTGACTAATGAGAATAGGTCCCTCTTCTCTTTCTAACATTCCTTAATGAACCTTCAGACAGTTATGTTTCCCCCCAGTCTTCTTTTCTCCAGACAGAACATGCCCACTTGCCTTAACCTTTCCACACAGGTCTTATTTTCCAAACCCTTTATCACCTTTGTGGCTCTCCTCTGAACTCTCTCTATTCTGTCTCTGTCTCTTGAAATGTGCTGCTATAACCTAAATGCAGCATTTCACTAGAGACCAAAACCACAGAGTGGGGAGAAGAAAAACAGCTTTTTGTTGTTTTGCATGACACTTAACCTGTATTAACTGCTTTATTGCCAGTTAGTAGAACTAACAAAAATTAAAATGTATGTAAGTATATTTGCAACAAGATCCTACTACTTGCATAAACTAAGTTAGTGACAAATCTGGTAACATTGACTCATATGAATTTTTGAAACGATTATTGACTGGAGAAGTATTGTTTCATAGTTGAAGCAACCTTGAGATTCTCTGAACTTCAATTCTTTCAGTTCTAACACCAGCAACACACAGAGAGAAGCAAAGTAAAATGCCCAGTAAATTACAATGCTTAATGATCATTCATTTTTAACATTTTTATTGGTTGTACCTTTGCCAAGGACTCAAAAAAGAAATCATACAAGGCAATGGATAAAAATCGCATTATGTTTTTAAAAGAAAAATGTTTTAGAGTTTCCTTTTTTCAGGTGGGTATTTTTGTATCACTTGGATGTAGGCTTTTAAAAATCACAATTCAATATAGTGATAAGATTTCCCTAAATTTCACTGCCAAAGTCAATAGTAGAACTCAACGAATCTTAGAATATCAGATCTGGAGAAAGTCATAAAAATATACTAAAACCTAACACAGAGAGATAAAATCAATAGTTTAAAATTGATTAATTAATTAAATAATTTACCAAAAATGTAATAGTGTGCCCAATAAGTAGTGTGCATATTAAATTTTGGTCGAGTCTTAGTACACAAAAATATAAAACAAAATATGAGATGTGTCTTATCCTTAAACAGCTTATTAGTTGGAGTCCATGTCTCCTAACTCTTTATTTTCTGTTTGAGAAATCTTCACTTTTCTTATGACCTTCCACTTTTCTCAAGCAGTCAGTCAAATTGGTCAATTCAGTCCATATGCCATTTAATTGGTCAATATAGTATGTTGTTTGTTTAATTTTCTGGGGTGTTTTTCTGAATATATAAGTGGATTTATTTAGATTATCATACACTCAGTAGACTCTAAATGTTCTGTTCTCTGGAACAAAATATTTGTGTAAGGATTAGAGTGAGTTCTCTGGGGCGCTGTGGTGTAGTGAGTAAAGCCACCGCCTGCAGTGCCAGCATCCCATATGGGTGTTGGTTCGAGTCCCAGCTGCTCCACTTTCGACCCAGCTCTCTGCGATGGCCTGGGAAAACAGTAGAAGATGGCCCAAGTCCTTGGGTCCCTGCACCCATGTGGGAGACCCGGAGGAAGCTCCTGGCTCTTGGCTTCAGATCGGCACAGCTCTGGACGTTGCAGCCATTTGGGGAGTGGATGGAAGATCTCTCTCTCTCTCTCTCTCTGCCTCTCCTTCTCTCTGTGTAACTCTGACTTTCAAAAAATAAATAAATCTTTTAAAAAAAAGGCTTACAGTGATTTCTCAAAAGATTTCCCCAAATGCCTAATTTTTTCTCAAACATATACTACTCATCATTATAATCGCAGAATATCTCCCATTTAAAAACTCCATCAAGACTTGAAGTTACTTTAGAGAATATCTTTTTATTATTGGACAATTTTTTTATTTGACAGGTAGAGTTAGACAGTGACAGAGAGAGAGAGAGAGAGAAAGGTCTTCCTTCCATTGGTTCACTCCCCAAATGGGCACTACAGCCAGCACACTGCGCCAATCTGAAGCCAGGAGCCAGGTGCTTCCTCCTGGTCTCCCATGCAGGTGCAGGAGCCCAAGCACCTGGGCCATCCTCCACTGCCCTCCCAGGCCACAGCAGAGAGCTGGACTGGAAGAGGAGCCACTAGGACTAGAACCCAGAACCCATATGGGATGCCAGCTCCACAAGGCAGAGGATTAACCAAGTGAGCCATGGCGCCGGCCCCTTTTTATTGGACAATTTTTACAGATAATTTTTTACCTTACAAAGTCTAGGGAACTCTAAGTTTACAGGTAGGAATAATATTGGAATTTTTCTTATATAACCAACCATTGATAAGTGGAAATATTTGCAAAAGAGCTGGGAACTGATGTCTACTCTTCATTTCATGGATTCTTTTAGATAATATTTTAGATTAACAATTAAAAATAATTTGGTTTAATAAATCTATTTATTTGTATGTTTTATTTATTTATTTGATGAGGGGGACTGGGTGAGAGAGAGAATCTTCCATCCACAGGCTTCCCCCCAAATGCCCAAAACAACAAGAAATGGGACAAGTGAAGTCAACAACCTGCAACTCAATCTAGATTAAGTCACCACCTGAGACTCCCACATTCCAAATCAGAGTGTCTAGGACTGATTTCTGTTTCCACTTCTGATTCAACTTCCTACTATTGTAAATGGGAGTTGGCAGATGATAGCCCTATACTTGGTTTCTTGAGACCCAAGTGAGAGATCCAGATGGAGTTCCTGGCTCCTGGCTTAGGTCTTCTCCAGCTCCAGATTTAGCAGGTATTTGGGGAGAGAACTATACAGAAGATCTCTTCCTCATTACCTTTGACCCTCCAACTCCCCCCCATCTCTGTTCAAACAAATAAGCAAGTCTTTAAAAATAAATGTTATTTGAAGTTATTTTCCTAAATCTCTGAGTATAAATTGCCATTAAATTATCTGTGTTGGGGCAGGTGATGTGACAGAGTAGGTAAAGCAACCACCTGCTGAGCTGGCATCCCATATGGGCACCAGTTTGAGTCCTGGCTACTCCACTTCTGATACAGCTCCCCACTAGTGCACCTAGGAAAGTAGTGAAAGATAGCCCAAGTGCATGGGCCCTGGCAGCCACTTAGGAGACCTGGAAGAAGCTCCTGGCTACTGACTTCAGACCAGCTGAGCTCCAGCCTTTGCTGTCATTTGGGGAGTGAACCAGTAGATGGAAGATCTCTCTCTTTCTCTAACTTTGCCTTTCAAATAAATAAATAAATATCTATATACATATAAATTTAAAAGAAATTCTCTATCTTGATTGTTGTATCTAAGTTTCTACAACTCAATATTACCTATATTTATACAAAATTCTAATAATATTGTTTATCAGCATATTCTTCCTTATTCTGTGTTGTGTAAACTAGAGTGGACAGCCTTGCCCCTAGAGACTGTCTCATTTCCTTGGTGGTGCTTCTTATCTTTGTTATTTGGGGTAATGTGAGGCAAATATATCATCCAGTTACTTGAACGTGAGATTGAGGTCGTTGCATAAGCTACTAAACATAGTTTAAGGAGTCAAAGAAGAGCAGATATGTGGAGCACTCATGGCTTCAGGGCTAATGCAGAGCACCCAAGAAAGTCTAGGAGAGGCATAATGACATCCAGGGCCACAAACTGGATCTTGTTTTAGAGGGTGCAGTTCTGCCTTCTTGATGCTGGAGAAGTTGTTGAAGCAGTACATGTCTAGTACTTACCAGAAACTTTGTCAGGGGGAAGTGTAACACTTCACAACTTATTGTGAAGCCAAGTAAGGTGATGTGCAGAAGCATCCATGGACAGAGGAACTCACAGAGGGTGACAGAGAAAGCGAGCTACAGAAGTCTAGAAGGATGACACATCACACATCCAAGGGTCTACCAATGATGAAGCTTGCCATTATTACCTCACAAACTGATGAGGAAGAAATATTCCAATATTGCCAGCAAGACAATGAAGGATGGCTATGGAGTGAAGAGAAAAGAAAGATCGGTAATCGAGACAAATTCAAACACCAGACTCTCACAATCTGTCCATTACTGCTGGCTATATCTTATTTATTTATTTATTTATTTATTTGACAGGCAGAGTGGACAGTGAGAGAGAGAGACAGAGAGAAAAGGTCTTCCTTTGCCATTGGTTCACCCTCCAATGGCTGTGGCGCCGGCCCTGCTGGCTATATCTTAAGATATAAAAAAAAAAGATAATAGAATGATGGAACTTTCAAACATGGGAGAATATTACCTAAGCTAAAATGAGTACTGCTAAATATCTAATATATATATATTTAATATTTATAATACTTATCAAATATTATTGGTGGGGATTTTAGTATGTTTTCTTATATTTCCTTACTTGCAGCTTTAGTTTCTGTAATTCTTTTTTCTTTCCTCTTTTTATCTTTTAACTTCCCACAACTTTTTCAGTATTTTCTTAAATCTAAAGACATTGAAATAAGTGCATACAATAAACCATTTCAAATTAAATCAAAACAAATATTACATAGTTTCAAATTAACCTTGGATAAAATTTTTCAAAGTTTCTTAACACGAAGCAAATATTAAGAAATGCATTTTTGGCTGGTGCTGCGGCTCACTTGGCTAATCGTCCACCTGTGGCACCAGCACCCCGGGTTCTAGTCCCGGTCGGGGCGCCAGATTCTGTCCCAGTTGCTCCTCTTCCAGTCTCTTCCACAGCTCTCTGCTGCAGCCTAGGAGTGCAATGGAGGATGGCCCAAGTGCTTGGGTCCTGCACCCGCATGGGAGACCAGGAGGACGCACCTAGCTTCTGGCTTTGGATCAGCGCAGCGCGCCAGCCATAATGGCCATTTTGGGGGTGAACCAACGGCAAAGGAAGACCTTTCTCTCTGTGTCTCTCTCTCACTAACTCTGCCTGTCAGAAAAAAAATGCATTTTTCATGTTATATTATCAATATGATTATAATACATGTAACTTTCAATTCAGAATTTTTATGTTTATCCAGAAATTTTAAAGAAGCATGAATTTTCCATTATGTAAAATTTTGCATAATTAATTGAGAATAAAAAACAAGCAATAATTTTGGGAATATGAAATAATAATTTTTAATCTCTCAGTTTGTCTTGACAAAACTAGATAAAATGACTATGTAAGAAAAAATAAAAACCTATAGACACATTTCTGCTTCTAGTTAGTACATAAAAAACCACATGCAACTGTTGTTTCTATTTTCAGAATGAGAGCAAGCTGGAAAATATGGATATTATTTGGCTTTTTGTAAGTTTTGTCTTACCATAACTGAGAAGAATAGACAAAGCATGTATTTAACTACATTACAAAGTCCTAGTAATGTAAGTCTACATCCACCCATCAGCAGTTTCCCACAGGTCTTTATTGGATGAATAGAGGATAGTGCATTTAAGCCTGAAGAGAATGCAGGAGGGAAAAATGCATTTTTTCGCTCTGGTGTATTTCCCCAAGGCCACACTTGGGGCAGGTCAAGAGAAGAGGGAACTCTCTTCCAGCACAATCTTGAGTAAAATGTAATATACATCTGAAGGCTGGGGAAATAACCGGATTCCTGATGGAGGCTGTTAAGTCCTCACCAAGAACACCAAAATGGTTCTCCAACTCCTAGGGACAAGCCAACAGGGTCAGGGGAGTACCCCTAAAGAAAGCAAAAATAACAAAGCCCAGGAAAGAATCTGGTAGGAAAGATATTCTCCCAACCCCCTAGCAGAACAAAAAAGCTGATGTCTAGGCTGTGAGGCAGAGAACAGATCATATAAGCCTGAAAGCTGTAGTTGAGCTGTAAAATAAAAACTGATATGCAAAGTCTCATAAGTGCTGAGACTCAAAGATCTACTGAAAACAAAATCTTGATTCTGACTTCAAAACATTTGATGCACGAGATGAACCTACTTATAGCTGTACCAAAGCTCAGAGCCAGCTCACAAGCAGCTCAGATTTGCTCAGTTCTTTGTACAGAAAACTCACCAGGGAAAGGGACATGCCCTTATCTAGGGTAGATTATTGTTTTCCATATTCTTCACTTTTTACATTTCTATCTATCATAATATCACATTATGATTCATATAAAGAAGCAAGGACATTTGATTCCATATTAAGAGAGGTTACAGGGTCGGCGTCGTGGCTCACTTGGCTAATCCTCCTGTGGCGCCGGCACCCTGGGTTCTGTCCCGGTTAGGGTGCTGGGTACTAGTCCCAGTTGCTCCTCTTCCAGTCCAGCTCTCTGCTGTGGCCCAGGAAGGCAGTGGAGGATGGCCCAGGTGCTTGGGCCCTGCACCCGATGGGAGACCAGGAGGAAGCACCTGGCTCCTGGGTTCGGATCAGCGCAGCACGCTGGCTGTGGTGGCGGCCATTGGGGGAGTGAACCAACAGAAGGAAGACCTTTCTCTTTGTCTCTCTCATTGTCTATAACTCTACCTGTCAAATAAGAAAAAAGAGAGAGAGAGGTTACAGAGCTAATACAAAGAGACCCAGTGATCCACAAATCTTGGAATAAATAAGCAAGGATTTTAGTGTTAAAGAATCTGTTGGAAGACTTGAGAACATATGTGGGTAATGAGGAATTGCGTCAGAGAACTAGTAACCATGAGCATGGAGAGGAGTTCTGTGTCTGTCTAGGCAATGATTTCTTGAAAACTTGACCCTTTCATAGTAGTAGCTATAACTATTCTGGAAAAATACAAATGAATTCCTGGAGAGATCTGGGAAGATATCAGCACATGTAGATTTTGGGAGAGTGGAAAATAGAGTAACTGAAAAGTGCATAATAAGTTATTCATTTTGTGTCCCTTCCCAGACAGTAGCATGATTGTGATGGCAGCAGAGGGAAGCTAAAACTGCAAAGAAAGTTCAACATATTTATGGGCAGAATATCTAGGGTAAAGTTGCCAGATGGTGAGGAGAACACTGGAAGGGAGGAATCCATAAATTCTGTATGCAGCAATGCTGGTGTCTGCTGCCTCCAGGACCACGCATGAGTGGAACAGACTGGAAGCAATCTTAACTGAGACATGAATCATCACCAATGGCAACCAAATTCCTAAAACTTGGATAAATTAACTGCCTGGTAAAATGAAAACATCAACACTCATTGGAAGAATAGTACAAAATCCAAATTGTATTCAGCATAATATTCACAATGTAAATTCAAAATTATTCACTATGCAAAAGGGAAAGTATGAATCATTTGTTAGGGAAAAGATAATAGATAACTCAAAGTTTAGAATTACTATTACTTGACTGAAGTGCTCTATAAAGTGAAAATATACTAACAATGAACAAAATATAAGACATGTTAGCCAAAAAATAGAAAACTTTTTAAAACAAATGTAAATTTTAAGCCTGAACATATGATACCTGAAATAAAAAAGACACACTGGATAAAAATAATAGAATAGTAAATATCAAAATAAGTTAATAAAATTGGTGATAGAACTGAATATATCATTTTATATGAAGAAGACAAAAAACTAAAATTAACCAAACCTCTGGAATTAAAAAAGAATCACATTTGTAATTTACATATAATAACTCCTAGAAATTGAGAAAAGCCAGAATAAAGTAGAATTACATTTAAGGAACTGAGGGCAAAACAGAATTTCCCCAAATTAGATGAAAGACTGAAATTTAAAAAAATCAAGAAACATAGTGAATCCTCAACAATATAAACTCAAGTTAAATATTGTCTAAAGCTGGCGCCGCAGCTCAATAGGCTAATCCTCTGCCCATGGCGCTGGCACCCTGGGTTCTAGTCCCAGTTGGAGCACCGGGTACTAGTCCTAGTTGCTCCTCTTTTAGTCCAGCTATCTGCTGTGGTCCCTGCACAAGTGGGTGCAGGGACCCAAGCACTTGGACCATGCTCTGCTGCCCTCCTGGACCACAGCAGATAGCTGGACTGGAAGAGGAGCAACTGGGAGTAGTACCCGGTGTCCCAACTGGGGCTAGAACCCGGGGTGCCCGCGCTGCAGGAAGATACTTTTTAATAAATATCCACGTGAAGAACATTGCAGGCAGAAAAAACATGACCAAGATAAGGGCCTTAAGGTGGGAGCAACCTAGTGGTTTCACAGAATGGAGAAGAAATAACTGCAGCTGTCACAAAGTGATCAAGGAGGAGTGTCACAGGATGGCTCATACAAGTCAATAGCCAAGGATTGTGTAGTTAATTACTGTGTAAGAATGTAGGGTTATAATCTCATTTGTCTATTTTATCTTTTGTGACCTCTGCTTCTGGGTCTTACTCAAGAAATCTTTACCTATGCCAATGTCTTGAAGCATTTCCCCAATATTTATCTATAATAGTTTGATGGTTTCAGATAGTAGATTTAGATCCTTGATTAATTGTGAGTTGATTTTTATATAGGATTTTGTATAGGATATACAAAATTTTGTTTAGGATTTTGTATAGTTTTGTATAGGGTGTAAAGTAGGGGACTTGTTTGATAGTTCTGCATGCGAGATACAATTTTCTCAACACCATTTGTGGAAGAAACTGTCCTCTCTCCAGGGAGTGATTTTAGCTCATTTGTCAAAGACTGGTTGGTTATATATGTGATTATTAATTTCTCAGGTTTCTATTCTATTCCATTGATCCATATGCCTATTTTTGTGCCAGTACCAGGCTGTTTTGATTATAACAGCCCTGTAGTATGTCTTGAAATATGGTATTTTGATGCCTCTCACTTTGTTTTTATTGCTTAAGATTGCTTTAACTTTTCATGACCTTTGTTTTTCCATATCAATTTTAGGATTTTTTTTCTTGATCTGTGAACAATGTCTGGTTTTGTGATTAAGGTCACATTGCATCGCTTCTCAGCCTTTTGGCTAAGATCAAGTGTGAGATCACATTGTATTTGTAAATTGCTTTTGATACTATGGACTTATTGATTAATTCTTCTAATCCATGAACATGGAAGATTTTTCATTTTTTTCTTCTTCTTCTATTTATTTCATCAATATTTTGTAATTTTCCTTACAGAGCTCTTTCATACCCTTGGTTAAATTTACCCCCATGTATTTAAAACTTTCTATAGCTATTCTGAATGGTACTGATCTTACATATTCTATCTCAGCTATGGCATTGTTTGTGTGTACAAAGACTATTGCTTTTTTAAAAAGATTTATTTTTTTTATTTGAAAGTCAGAGTTACACAGAGAGAGGAGAGGCTGAGAGAGAAAGAGAGAGAGAGAGAGAGAGAGTGCTTCCATCTGCTGGTTCACTCCCCAAATGGCTGCAATGGTTGGAGCTGTGTCAATCTGAAGCCAAGAGTCAGGAGCTTCCTCCAGGTTTCCCACATCGGGGCAGGGATCCAAGGACTTGAGCCATCTTCTACTGTTTTCCCAGGCCACAGCAGAGAGTTGGATCAGAAGTAGAGCAGCCAGGACTTGAACTGGTGCTCATATGGGATGCTGGCACTGCAGCTGGCAGCTTTACCTGTTATGCCATAGTGCCAGCTCTTGGACTATTGATATTTGTATGCTGATTTTATATCCTACAACTTTACTATGCCATCTGCAAATGTATAATTTCACTCCTTCCATTTGTATCCATTTGATTTATTTTTCTTGTCTAATGGCTCTGGCTAAAACTTTTGGAATTATACTGAATAATAATGGTGAATGTGGGCATCCTTGTCTGATTCAGATCTTAGTGGAAATGCTTTCAAGTTTTCTGCATTCAATATTATGATGGTGGTAGATTTTTCACATATTGCCTTGATTGTTTTGAGGTATGTTCTTTCTATTCCTCATTTCTAAAAACCCCAAAAGCACAGACAAGAAAAGCCAAAATAGGTAAATGGGATTACATCAGTTAAAAAGGCTTCTGTCCAGCAAAGGAAATACTAAACAAAGTGAAGAGTCAACAGAAAGAGTGGGAGAAAATCTTTGCAAACTATGCATATTATAAAGGATTAATCTTCAGAATATATAAGTAGTTCAAGAAACTCAACAATGACAAAACAAACCATACAATCTAATTAAAAAAAAAAAAGGGCGAATAATGTGAACTGGAATTTTTTCAAAGGATGAGATTCAATTGGCCAACATACACATGAAAAAATTCTCAGGATCACTATCCATCAGGGAAATGCAAATTAAACCACTATGAGGAGGTTTTATCCAATTAGAATGACTACCATCTGAAAATCAAAAATTAACAGAAGTGGGTGAAAATGGGGAGAAAAAAGTACCCTACTACACTGCTGGTGTGAATATATACTGTTATAACCATTGTGGAAGATAGTATAGAGATTCCTCAGAAATTTACATGTCTACCATTTGACCCAGTCATCCCACTTTTGGAAATACACCCAAAGCAAGCAAAATCATCATATGAAACTGTTAGTTATAACACCATGCTTATCACAGCTCAATTTATAATAGCTAAGATATGGAATCAACCCAGATGTCTATAAACTGATGACTGGTTAAAGAAAATGTGACAATTATACATGATGGGTTACTAATTGGCCAGAAAAAAAGTAGGCAATTCTAAATATTTTATAACAAATGTATGCAACTGCAGACCATTATGTTTAGTGAAATTAGCTGGACCCAAAAAGAAAAATACCAAATGTTTTCTCTGATTTATGGTAGCTAATAAATAGAGTGTAAAAAATTAATATATATCAGTGAAATGGACATCCAGGGATTAGATTATTA
This sequence comes from Oryctolagus cuniculus, assembly GCF_051225735.1. Taxonomy (NCBI): domain Eukaryota; kingdom Metazoa; phylum Chordata; class Mammalia; order Lagomorpha; family Leporidae; genus Oryctolagus; species Oryctolagus cuniculus. The sequence goes on from NC_142874.1 coordinate 90,659,846, forward strand.
TTTATAATTCTTGTGGATGTTTCTGTTAAACAGTGGTATTTCTTTTTACTTGTCAAGCTCTTTATTTAATAGAGCATTAAGATTATGACTATAAAGTATATTAAAATGTTATCACAAAAATTAAAAAATAAATAACTGAAGGAAGGAGAAGAGAGGAGAGGAAGTATAAGTATAGTCTTAGAATTATATCTTTAAAGTAGATGGCATCTCTTCTCTTCATAATAATAATTTTTTAAAATGTATAAACTCCTCTTGGGTGAGTTAGTGTTTCATTAGAATGCTTTAAACAAAGAATTGGCATGATTTATCCCACATTTTAGAATCTGACTGATGTGTGAAAAAAGCTGTTGGGAAAACGGAGCTAGCAGGAGAATGGCTAAGTGATTATTGCAATTATTCAGGTAAAATATGTACCTTAAAGTAGCATGAACATGACAAAATGAGCAGCTGGAAACAAAGAAATCATGGAACTGAAATTGAGAAAAGCTGAAGATCATAATAACATAAAGGTGGATGGAAATTTAGGTCCCTTTTCGGATTGAAGCAAACTTAGATGACAGCAATCAGGGACACTTCCAACACACTGAAGCATCATAGGCCCCCTATACAATCCTAAAGAAAGGAATGAGGAATTTAAAACAAATAGTGATTAGGCTTCCAAGTGATATGCCTTATAAAACTTGTGTTCCATTGTGGAGAATAAGTTGTTTTAATATCTGAATCTGTCAGCGAATAGTTATATCTGATATCTGTGTAAATTTGAGCTCTGTGTCTAAGACCTCAAAATGATCTAGAAGTATAGCAACTGTATCGCTAATGGCTACCTGAGGGGTGGACAATAGGACTTTTAGGGATGAAAGGATTTATAGGAAGATGGACAATAAATTAGCTTTTATTTCTTATATTTTTACAAGGTTCATACAAAAGTTTTGTGATTTAAAAAGAGAGAGAGTTTTGAAAATTAACTGTAGTTTTAAAGGATATGTTGTAATGGTTCTTTTGCTAGATTTACCTTTCTAAAATTAGTATTCTACAGTGAATATCACTGTCGATATGAATGTATTCCAAGTTGCTTAGATGCTTTTTAAGCTAAATGTGGTTCAAACTTTACCCAGTTACATGTTTTCCTCATTAACTCTTATTACCCCGAAGTTCCTGTTGCTATGATAATCGTCGTGAATGACTGAGGTAAAATGGCTATTAAGAATTTCAACACTCACCTTGTAGGATCCTGCTTTTCCGCCTGTCCCTGAGAAGTACAGAGCCCACTCTTTCCACTACGTGATTAGACTTCACAATTGCTTCCCTTCCCTGACATCCTTCCCTTTTATATCCCTTGCTGATGGTAACCTGTTATAGCTTTGCTGTTTTATATGTCCCTTGGATGCCCTTACTAATTATTTTTTTTTCTCTGAACATCATTTTTTAAACTCATTTGTCCTTTTTAGGTGATTGCCTTGCTTCTTTTGTTCTGTGTCTTCTTTTATTCTGTGCTCCTTAAATAGAGCGGAAATCTTGAGGAGAATAGAGATCAGACATTTTCCAAGGAGAAATTTTTTCCTGATTTGATTCTTCAGTTATAAAGTGTAGATAGATTTTGTACCTTTAGTACACATTGTCTTTCAAGTCACTAAGAAATTATGCTGTAACTTTTGGTACCCTCATAGTCCTTGTGACTTATGAAATGAATAAGAAATGCTCATATAACCATTGGAGGAACTGCAATTTTGTTGCAAATGAAAACAATTGTAAAACCATACACTTTATGCTTTTTTGAGTTGTGTGTTAGTGTAGCATAATATGTGGATCTCCACTCAAAATGCCCTGTTGGCCATTACCAAGTCTGTTTGTTTTTTTCTTTTGGAGGATAGTAAAGAATGAAAAATTAAATGATCCTGAGACATTTGTAGACAAAGAGAATTCTGTCATATAGCCACAATGCACAAAGCTTAAGTAGAGTATAAGGAATTAGAAAGCCAAGTATCTTAAAATATATTAAAATATGTAAGGGGGTTGGAAGCCTTCTTATGTAACTGGCAAATGTATCTTATCCAAATTAAATTTTCTGGCTATTTTTTAACCTATCTTGAGATTTTGCATTTATTTTGGGGGCTTGTAAAAATGTTATACTATAAGAAATAATATTCAATAATTAAACTTCAAATATTATAGTAATTCAAGTAGGAAGACATTATCACAAAATGGATTTTTTTTGTACTTATTAAGCTATATTTACTTTTGTTTTTCTCTGCATTCTGGATGTTGCTCCCCGTCTTCGTGGAGGAACGACACAGGACCCTGCGCTGTTCTTTTGTCTGCTCGGCCCTTCCCGGGTTTGCTGCTGGTTCTTCCCGGGTTGGCTACCAACCCTTCCACCTCCATGGAAGGGCGGTTCCCCCTAGCCACTTTCCCCACTTCCGCGGGGGAGTGGCATACCGCCAGCCGGCTCTCTCGGGGGCTGCACAGGTGTTATTCAGATAGATGTTCCCCTTAGATGTTCCTGGTGCATGTTGTCTCTCTCCTCCTTTATAGTCCTCTTCCACCAATCCCAACTCTGCTACCCACACGCCGAGTACGCTGCTCTCCTCCAATCAGGAGTAGGTCCTACAGTTTATTGGTTGAACTGGAGGCAGCTGTGTAGAAGCTGTTTCCCTTCTCAGTGCCATATTGTGGGAGAGCAGATGCATAGAATAAGTCTTAATTCCAGTAACTTAGTCTAGTCCGAGTTGCTCCCCACAGATCCCCCTTTCTTTTTATTTTTTGCATTGATACGCACCTGTCTTCGGTGCCCTGCGGCACACACTCTGCTCTGCTTGCTACAGTTGCCCAAAGGTGCTTACAAGCCCTATCAGTCAGACAAACCGAATCCGGGTCCTCTCTTCGCCATGTTGTGAGGAGGTTTTTAGGCGCTGATGCGTGCCTGTGTTCGGTGCCCTGCAGCGCATGCTCAGCTCTGCTAGAACTGCCTGTAGGTGCTTACAAGCCCTATCAGGCAAACCGAATCCAAGCCTTCTCATTGCCGTATTGTGGGGAGACTTATGTTGATAACGTGCCTGTCTTCGGTGACCTGCAGCCGCCCACAGGTGCTTATCGTCTTACTAATAAGGCTCCAAGCTCTCTCATTGCCTTGTTGTGGGGAGGCCTTATTTTTCTCTATTTCTCTATCTCCGGGCATTCCTATTTCTCCCATTTTACTTCTATCTTCCAGCATTCCTATTTCTCTCATTTTACTTCTAAACTTCTGTTTCTCTTATCCCTGCGGCATCCTGGCGCCCGCCCCGAGGCTTCTTCTCGGCGCCTCGCCCCGTGGCGGGTTCCCGGCTCTGCGCCGCTTCAGCCTGCACTTCTCTCATCTGCGCGGCTTCCCGGTGCCCGCCCTGCGGCGGGCTCCCAGCTCTGCGCGGCTCGGCTTCGCGCGCTCCGCGGTCTCCACGCCCTTCGCGCCCGCACCACGGCCTTCGCGCCAGCCCCGTGTTCCCTATCTATTCACGCCCCATGCTCTCTGCACGTGGCAGCTTCCACGATTCACACAGCGTAGCTCACGTTTCCGGCACCACCGTCATTCAATCCAAGTTCCCCGGACTAACCTGGCGAATTCCAACCTGACGGCCTATGTCTCTGCCTCTGGTTCCAGATTTTCGCCTTTTGCTCCCCGGGCTAACTTGAAGAATTCCAAGCTGGCTTACGTCTCCGCCTCGGCCTGCCCCCGCGGCTTCAATTTCCCTAACATTTTTCTCTACCCGGTATGTTTCCCTAACTTTTCTTCCAACAACAATATTCCCCTCTCATTTCTCCCAGTTTCTCCCCACAGTCCGCATCCGAGTCCAAGCCTCATCCAGGTTTCACTTTTGCTTTCAATCTCCTAGCTTCCCCGCCATAGTCCGCATCCGAGTCTAAGTTTCTTCTTGCTTTCACTTTAAATCCTAACTTCTTTCCCACAGTCCGTATCCAAGTCTATGCCTAGGCTTTCGATAGCTTCTTCCGGCACCTTTTCCGTCGGGCTTTTCCCTAGGCTCTTTGCTAGTCTCTCTCTCCAGTATTTTCCCACTTCTTCCCGTTTCTTCCCTCCTAAGTTTCCTATCTGAGTCACGGCACCATTATGTCGCTCCCTGTCTTCGTGGAGGAACGACACAGGACCCTGCGCTGTTCTTTTGTCTGCTCGGCCCTTCCCGGGTTTGCTGCTGGTTCTTCCCGGGTTGGCTACCAACCCTTCCACCTCCATGGAAGGGCGGTTCCCCCTGGCCACTTTCCCCACTTCTGCGGGGGAGTGGCATACCGCCGGCCGGCTCTCTCGGGGGCTGCACAGGTGTTATTCAGATAGATGTTCCCCTTAGATGTTCCTGGTGCATGTTGTCTCTCTCCTCCTTTATAGTCCTCTTCCACCAATCCCAACTCTGCTACCCACACGCCGAGTACGCTGCTCTCCTCCAATCAGGAGTAGGTCCTACAGTTTATTGGTTGAACTGGAGGCAGCTGTGTAGAAGCTGTTTCCCTTCTCAGTGCCATATTGTGGGAGAGCAGATGCATAGAATAAGTCTTAATTCCAGTAACTTAGTCTAGTCCGAGTTGCTCCCCACACTGGATGTTCCATTTCTCAGTGTGAGGAATCAAGAGAACAAGTGATGTATTAGTCAGCATTCTCCAGAGGAATAGAACCAATAGGAAGAGACACATGGATATAGATATAGAGATGTATATATGAAATTTAGAATGGAAATTTGTTTATGCAATTTTGGAGGTCAAAAAGTCCTGTGAGCTACCATCTTAGAATTAAAGAAATGGGAAAGTCAGTCCAAATCCAAAAGCCTGAGAAGCAGAGCACCTGAAGGTGACACTCCTGGAGTCTGAAGGCCCAAGAATCAAGACGCCCAAGGACAGAGGAAGATTGATGTCTCAGCTGAAGGAGAGAGAGAGAGTTCACACTTCCTCTGTCTTTGTTCAACCCAGGCCCTCAACGAATGGGGTGATGCCTGCCTACATTGGTGAGGCTTGATCACCTTTGCTTAATCTACTGATCTGAATACTAATTTCCTGGGAAAAAATCTCAAAGTCATACCTGGAAAGCATGTTTTAGAAGATGTTTAGACACTCTTTATCCTAGTAAAATTGACACATAAAACTGCACATCACAAGTGGCTTAACTGCACATGTGACCAGCATCCATGCTGGTGAAGAAGCTATGGCATAGGTTAGCAATGCTGAATAGAAAATAAATATATAAATGTGGCTGAATGGAAACACTCAACCATGCTGACTAGTTTCATTTTCAAATTCATCATCACAAACTTGCAGAGATTCTGTGGTATAATCTGGATTATTCCACTACAATTTCCTGGAAAGCACAAAGTCTCCTTTATTCTCCTAGGTGACTGTTTTTACAATTTCTCTTTCTTCAAAATCCCAACACACTTATTTATTCCTCAGTCGCCAGATAAGAGTTTTACTTTGTAGTTTCATGATTGCTTAGAAACAATCAGGGGAAAATTTTACAAGAGCTCATTACCAAATATAACAAGAACCTACATCTGAATGCTTGTATCCGAATTACTTTCAGTTTCCCTGGTGATCTGCCAATGCTTGTACATAAGGCTACATCCTCTCCAGCCCTTTCACATATTGAAGGATTTTATCTCTATATATGTAGACTTCTCTTTCTTGAATCATTAATTACCATTCTGATGAATCTTTCCAGGCACTTCCTCATCTTAAAATAGCAAAACCAAGCTCCTTAATCCAATTTATAATTTCAACTACTGCTCTCTTTGAAACAAAGTATTTTTAATTAATCACTTATTTTATTAGAAATATAGAGAAAGATAGACACATATCTTAAATCCACTGGTTAATTCCCCAAATACACACAATGCAAAGAGTTGGGCCATGGTGTAGCCAGGAGCTGGAAATCCAATCCAAGTTTTCTACATGAGTGGGAAAGATTCAACTACCTCAGTCATCACCGGTGCCTTCCAGGGTATACATTAGCAGGAAGCTGGAATCAGAAGCAGAGATGGAACTTCTATGTAGGCTCTCTGATATGGGATGCAGTTACACTAAGCAGTGTCTTAACCACTGCATCAAATGTCTGTTCTGCAGCAAATCTTTAAGTGTTAATGGTAATAATTTGTCTCCAATTTCTCTCTTTGCTTCTTTTCTTAAAATATTTCAAATAATAGAAGTGAACACATACAGATGTTATAATTTTTAATATTTTGCCATATTAGCTTTATATGTAAACATGCTATATATATATTATTTTGAAACCAGAAATGAAAAATGAATTTCACATAATGTGGGATTCATGACAAAGATGATAAAATGAGCAAAGACACATATATTATTATGCAAGGTGTATAATCTAATGAAGATACCATGTACATTTATGTACTACATACTACAGCATTCACAAATTATATATAAATGCTTCCACAATTTATATATATAAATATATATACATATATATATATATATATATATATATAGCTTCCACATATGACAAAAATTACTGGGTATTTGTGTCTGGCTTATTTCATTAAGCATAACAATCTCCAATTCTATCCATATTGTTGCAAATATTACAATTCCATTTTTTTCCTATGGCTGAGTGATATTCTATCGTGCATAAATGTCACATTTTGTTTATCCATTTATCCATTGATGGGCAACTTGGTTGATACCGTATCTTTGCTATTGTGTGTGGTGATACAATAAACATTGGAGTGCAAATATTCACAAGCTGACTTTATTCCGTTTGAATAAATTCCTAGAACAATGATAGCTGGATCATATGGGGGATCTAGTTTTAGTATTTTGAGAAATCATAATACTGTTCTTCATACAGGTTGTACTAATTTGCATTTCCACCAACAGCATACAGCACTTCCCTTTTCTCCACGTCTTGGCCAGTTTTTGTTATTTCCTGGCAGCTTGATAATATACATTCTAACTACAGTGAGATGATAACTCATTGTGGTTTTTATTTGCTTTTCTCTTGTGGCTAGTGATCCTGGGCATTTTTTCATATGTTTCTTGACTACTTTTATTTTTTTCTTTAGGTAAATATTTATTTAGTTCTTTTGTTCATTTCTTTCTTATTTATTTATTTATTTAAAAGGCAAAATTCCAGAGATGAAGATTCAGAGCCAAACAGAGAGAGAAATCTTCCATCTACTGATTCACTTCTCAAATGGCTGCAATGGCCAGGGCTGGTTCAGGCTGAAGCCAAGAAGAGCCAGGAGCTTCATCCAGGGCTCCCACAGGGGCCTAAGCACTTGGGCCATCTGCCTCTGCCCTTTCGGGTTCATTAGAAGGGAGCTGGATTGGAAGTGGAGCAGCCAGGGCTCGAACTGGCATCAGTATTGGATTCTGGCACTGCAGGCAGTAGTTTTACCTGTTCTGCTATAACACCAGCCTCCTTTGTTAACTTAAGTGGGTTGTTTGTCTAGCTGTCCTTGAGTTTCTTGATTTTTGTATATTCTGGTTATAAACCTTTTTAAAGTTGCTCTTTATTTCTTTCTAATCTTACTGTATCCCCCTTTTCAGTCTCTTTGACTGATTCTGCCTTACATGTCAGACTTCTAAACATTTTGTTTCCCCAAATCTAGGGTGTGTTTTCTTTCCAATTATTGTCTAATTTTTCTTTGCTATCTGGCTTTTCCTGATTATTTGAAAAAATATGGACATGAGGACATTTGAATTCATATCTTTAGTCAAGACCTCTGATCCCAACTCTAAATTTGTATATCTGTCTATATTGACATTTCATCATAGGATATCTAGTAGTCATTTTGAACTTTTCCATAGAGACGTTTTTTCTCATTTATTCTTAATGTTCCCTCTCATTAAATAGAAAATTTCCTAAATGCTCAAGACAAAATTCTTGGAATTATCTGTTATTTTCCTCTAACTCAATCTCTCATCAAATATATTAGATAATATTTTCAACCTTTTAAAATATATCCTAAATGTTACCATTTCTCAATACTTATTTTCAATAAACTACTAATTGTAGCTATTGCTTTTTGAGTACTTGCAGATACCTGTATCACTGATTACACAAATGGTGATGTTTAATTATCATAAGAAACATATGCAAACTATATTGTTATTTTCATCATCATTTTATAGGTGAGAAAATTGAGGTTCAGAAAAATTAATTTACACGTCACATAGATAGAAAGTCAAAGATCCCTCATTGAAACCTTAAAAATTGTGCCTCAGAGATCTTCATATATCTCCATTTGCAGAGCATCTCAAATGGAATTTTTCACCCCCAAACCAATTTACCTACCCTATTTTCTACATCCAGGTAACTAGAAGTTTCATTCTTCCAGTTCTACAGCACATACCACTTACAAACATTGATTTTTCCTCTCATACACAGCACAAGCTATAATAAGCACATTCTGTCAGTGATAACTTCAAATTAAATCCTACATTTATTGCTACATCTACTGCTATCATTTAGGTTTGAGATAAGCAATCACAGTAGTTTTTAACATTGCCCAATGCTTTTTAAAATTCCTTTTAGTGCATTTTCAATACTGCCTGCAACATAATTCCAGAAATGGTAAATTACATCATGTGAGTCCTTTGCTTAAAACTTCCCAACAGTTTTTCATATGACTAAAAATAAATTAAAAGAGAAATCTAATAACACTAGTCCAGCATTGCATTGTGTATCATTTCTACTCTTCTAATCTTGTATTTCCCTTCTATTTTCCACTTATAGCTATTTTGATAATCCTTACATTCAGCATGCCTTCCAAACATTCTGCACCATGCTCTCCGTAAGTGGCCTGAAATAATCCCTTTGATTCCCACTCTTCCTACTTGCATATATATGTCAATTTGTTGTCAGATTATCAGAAAGGCCATCCCTAACAACACTATGCAAAGTAAATTTCTAATCTAATCTCTTTGCTCCTTTATCAGTGTTACTTTTTTCCTTAACCTCTTTTTTTTGTTAGTATTAATGAACACCTGGATAGTGTACACTCATATTCATGAGGCACTGTCTAGAATATGGACTCATGAGATTTGTTATTTATTGTTGTATTATTTGATTTAGATTACTGCCATGTGACATATATTTATTAAATTAATAACAAAGTCTATTTTTTGCTGCCACATCTTCCTAGTGTTTTCATTAAGTTCTCATTTGGCATAAAGGTTCATGTAATCTTCAAAGAACTTTCATTTTCTATACCCAATTTTTAAAACGTCTCTTTTTTCCAACTAAGACAATGAGGGCAATCATTTGTTTTAGAGGTAAAGATGTTCCCATCCCATATCAGAGTGCCTGGATTCAAGTCTCAGTTCTTCTCTCAAACTAGATCCCTCTCATGGAGGTAGCAGATGATGGCTCAAAAGTCTGATTCTTGCCACACACGGGAGACCCGGATTGCATTGCCAGGTGCTGGCATTGGCCTGGCAACAGCCTTGACTGATGCAAGCACTTGAAGAGTGAGACAGCCAATAGAAGATTTTTCTATGTTCTATTTGTCTTTTGTTAAAAAACTTATTTAAGTTATATGAACTTCATGCCTTTCATATATTCAAATCCTTCCTCCTGCATGCACTCTCACACTTCTTCCACCTCCCTTTCCTATTCCTATTCTTATTTTGTAAAGATTTCATTTATCTATTTGAGTGGTAGAGTTACAGATAGAGGGAGAGAAAGAGAGAAAGGTCTTCCATTTGCAGGTTCACTCCCCAAATGGCTTCAATGGCTGGAACTGGGCCAATCCCAAACCAGGAACCAGGAGCTTCTTCCTTTTTCTCCCATGCACATGCAGGGGCCTCAGCACTTGGGCCACCTTTCATTGCTTTCCCATGCCATAGCAGAGAGCTTGATAGGAAGAGGAGCAGCTGGACATGAACTACTGCCAATATGGGATGCTGGCACTGGACACAGAGGGTTAGTCTACTGTGCCACAGGGCTGCACCTCTCATTCTTATTTTTCACAAATATCTATTTTCAGTTAACTTTATACTCATAAAATTAGCCCTACGCTAAGTAAAGAGTTCATTATATAGCATGAAGAAAAAAAAAAAACACAGTTCCTCAACAGTAAGACAAAAGCTATTCAAAATTATTGTAACTCAAAGTGTCAATTTCACAACTATAGATTACCTTTTATGTACTCAGTGACCTCAGATCAGGGAGAACATATGGTAGTTATATTTTGGGGATTAGCTTATTTCACTAAGTATAATGACATCCAGCTGCATCGATTTTGTTGCAAATGCCAGGACTTCATTCAGAGCTTTATGGTATTCCATAATATATATTTCTTTATCCTGTCTTCAGTTGATGGACATCTGGGTTGATTCCATATCTTAGGTTTTGTGAATTGAACTGCAATAAACATGGGGTACAGATAACTCTTTCATATGCTGATTTCTTTTCCTTTGGGTAAATTACCAGGAGTTGATGGCTGAGTCATATACTAGGTCTATATTCAGATTTCTGAAGTATTTCTATACTGTCTTCCACAGTGACTACATCAGTTTACATATCCACAAACAGTGGATTAGGGTACCTTTTCCCTCACATCCTCACCGCCATTTGTTGTTTGTTGACTTCTGTATGAAAACCATTCTAATTGGGGTGAAATGAAACTTCATTGTGATTTTGATTTGTATTTTATTGATGGCTAGTGATCCTGAGAATATTTTCATATGTTTGTTGGCCATTTCAATCTCTCTTTTGAAAAATGTGTGTTAGCCAGCACTGTGGCTCATTAGGGTAATCCTCAGCCTGCGGTGCCGGCACCCCGGGTTCTCACTTTCTAACTCTGCCTGTCGGGAAAAAAAAAAAAAAAAAAAAAAAAATGTTTGTTTAAGTCTTTCGCTCATTTCTTAACTGGATTGCTTGTTTTATTGTTTTTGAGTTTCTTGAGCTCTCTATAGATAGTGGGTATCAATCCTTTATCAGTTTCATAGTTTGCAAATATTTTCTCCATTCTGTCAACTGCCTCTGCACTTTTCTGAGTGTTTCGCTTGCAGTGCAAAAGCGTCTCAGTTTGATGTAATCCCATTTGTCCAGTTTGGCTTTGATTGCCTGTGCCTCTGGAGTCTTTTCCAAGAAGTCTTTCCCTATGCCAATGTCTTGCAGAGTTTCCTCAATATTCTCTAATATTTTAATGACATTAGGTTGTAGATTTAGGTCTTTGATTTATTTTGAGTGAGTTTTTGTCTGAGATGTAAGGTAGGGTACTTGCTTTATACTTCTGCATGCAGATATCCAGTTTTCCGAGAACCATTTGTTGAAGATTGTTCTTTCTCCAGGGATTGATTTTATGTCTTTTGTCAGAGATAAGTTGGTTGTACATGCATGGACTGATTTCTGGATTTTGTATCCTGTTCCATTGGTCTGTATGTCTGTTTTTTTATTTTTCCCAGTACCAGGCTGTTTTGATTATAACTGCCCTGTTGTATGTCTTGAAACCTTGTTTGTGATGCCTCCTGTTTTGCTTCTGGTGTTTAGCATTGCTTTAGCTACTCAGGATCTCATGTGTTTCCCTCTGAATTTTAGCATCATTTTTTCTAGATCTGAGAAGAATATCCTTGATATTTTGATTGGGATATATTTGAATATGTAAATTGCTTTCAGTAGTATGGACATTTTGATGATACTGATTCTTCTGTTCCATGAAGATGGAAGATTTTTTTCCATTTCTCTCTCTCTATTTTTCCTCTTTATGTGTTTCTCCTCAACATCCATCTCTTAAATAAATAAGTAAATAAATAAATATTTAAATAAATTATTTACTCCCATGTTTATGGCAGCAGTATTCACAATAAGTAGGAAATGAAAACAACTTAAGTGGCCATAAACTGATGAATAGATAACGAAAATGTGGTCCATAAACACAATGCAATACTACTCAGCTGTAAAAGAATGATCTAGTCATTTGGCACAAAAGTAATGAAACTCGAGGTCATTATGTTAAGTGAAGAAGCAAAGGTTCAAAAAGACAAATATTACATGATCTCACTCATATCCAAATTTTAAAAAACAGGTGATCTCATAGAAGTTTTAAAAAATAGTAGCTACAAGAAACTGGGAAGGAAGAAATGGGTCCTGGAAATATCTAAATAACAGTAAGTAGTTACAAGGTTCTATTCAACAGTGACATGGCTACAGGTGTGTCCATTTACTGTATATTTTTGGGATGTTTTAACATTTGATAAACATTAAATGCTTTAAAAAATAAATATTTTTAACTTTATAGGATACTATACAATTTGTATATATAGTGAAACATTACATAGTCTCCTTTAAGTTTCTATAATTATATGTCTATTAATTTTAATTGAAAATTAAACAAAAATTTAAGTAAGACATTCACAATTGCTATGGTGACCTTCTTTGGTGAAGATAGTCATTGGAATAGTCATCAGCTAAATCTTTCACAATTCTGCTTTCAGCTCCTCGAAGACAGCATAGATGACAGGAGATCAAATCTCCAGGACCAGATACCTTATGTAGGGCTCAAAGTGCAGTGCAGTGTAGATACTAGAGGTCACATATTTTGTCAGCAACATGCTAGGAATATCTAAGAACCACTTGACTAGATCAAATGGTAGAACTAATATTTGACATAAGGAGTATTAGAGAAGCTTCAATAGTTTAGTATTTTAATGCTAGGTTTGAAAGAACCTTAAAGAGGCCAGTAAATACAAATGTGTGGCCAATTAGATGTGCATATACGAGTTGACCAAAAAATTTAACCCAAATCTTTTTTAAAGATTTAGTTATTTATGGCTGACGCCATGGCTCAATAGGCTAATCCTCTGCCTTGAGGCGCCGGCACACCAAGTTCTAGTGCCGGTCGAGGTACTGGATTCTGTCCCAGTTGCCCCTCTTCCAGTCCAGCTCTCTGCTGTGGCCCGGGAGTGCAGTGGAGGATGGCCCAAGTGCTTGGGCCCTGCACCTGCATGGGACCAGGAGAAGTACCTGGCTCCCGGCTTCGGATCAGTGCGGTGCGCCAGCTGCAGCACGCCGGCCGCAGCGGCCATTGGAGGGTGAACCAACGGCAAAGGAAAACCTTTCTCTCTGTCTCTCTCTCTCACTGTCCACTCTGCCTGTCAAAAAGAAAAAAAGAAAAAAAAAAAGATTTAGTTATTTATTTGAAAGAGTTATAGAGAGAAAAAGGGAGATAATCTTCCATCAGAAATTCTCCCCAGATGCCTGCAACAGCTGATGCTGAGCCAGGTTGAAACCAGGAACCTCACCCTGGCCTCCCATATAGGTGGCAGGAGCCCAAACACTTGGTCCATCATCCTATGTTTATCCCAGACCCTGAAGTGGGAGCTGGGTCAGAAGTAGAACAATCGATATTTGAACCAATGACCATGTGCAATGCTGGTGTTGCAGACTGTGGCTTTACCTGTTGTGCCAGAATGCCAGCTCCTAACACAAATCTTAACCCATGTCAACATGGATAACAAACCACTGATTCCTTGGTAGTGGCTCCAGGAAACGCAGCTCTTTCCAGACAACTAATTATGTATGCACTCATCACCGTGGATGTCAACAGGATAATTGAGGAAATGAAGTCAGAATCTAGAAGGAAATTACCCAGGAGCTGCAGATTAGTTTACAGCAGCAGAGTATCTTGAAATAGCTAAAGCACACTAGGAAGTTTCCTTCTCCCTACTAAACCTAATATGTGTTTATTCATTCATTCAACAAATATTTTGATTCATCAATTATGTGCCTGACACTTTTAAGTCCCTGGAGATAGAGAAGACAACATAAAAGAAAAAATTTTGCTTTTATTAAATTTAGTTTTGTTTACTTCCAGATGTTTGTATAGTATTCTGTATGATGGTAAATTCTAAAAAATAATACAAAGCAGAGATAGAGGGGTGAGAGTGAAATGATGTGAGGAAAGATCTCCTTAAAGCTACCATTTAAAAAGAGGTTTTCTGAGAGGGTGGAAGTGAGCTTGTGAACAGATGAATCAATACGATTACCAAATGTAGTTCTATGTTGGCTCAGGCTAAATATTTTCTCACTGACCTGGATTTATTCTATTTTTATTCTCATAGCAACCTCTATGTTGAAATAATTCTTTAATGCTAACAATTCCCTGAAGGGAACGCTGATATTAGTAATTTACTTTTATTATACTTGAGGCAAATTCATTTGATTGTTACTTGTGGAAAACATTAATTTCTAGAGACTCCTTAGATGCCTAGAACCATGGCATAAGATACATATCTATAGATCATTTTCTTTATTGAGTTTCCAAAAAATGAGCTTTCCAATCATTATCAAGCTAAAATGATGCTTTGTTTTATTCCTGATATGTGATGATGTTACCTGAATTCAGTTTTCCTTATATTTAATAATTCATATTTTTTCTTACAAAAGTCTTAAGGAATGCCTTAAATGTAGACACACACTCATGCACATATATTTAAATGTGCATAGGTATGTATATATATATACACAAAGGTTTAACTTCTGTTATCACATAAACACTATCTCTTTGATTTTTGTTTTCTGATTTGTTGGCATTATTTACAAGCAGAATCTCTCTTATGATGAAAAAATTGTTGCTATGAATGCTAGTCTTATACCTCTCTTCTCAACATGTTTAGGAAGGCAAAAAGATCAATTACTCCTTGTTGTTCAAGTAAAATTCAGGAATTAATTCTCAGAATCTGACTGTTCTGGCTTGTATTGTGGCACCATCTCTGAAACACTCATGATGTCGAGGCTATGCAGTGCTTTCCTCAATTGGCTAGACATATATGCATTTAAAGTAAGCTACATTGAAATTCATAGACTTAGAATAACTGACTTTTGGTCTCAAGGGAAACTAGGTGCTTTTACCAGAAAGAATGATATATTCAAGTACAGAGATCCTCACACACCCTTAGTACATAATATAAAGAACTTTATTTCCTAGATTGTAATGGGCCCATGAGAACTTTCTCTCTCTCTCCATTATCATCTGCATTCCATTAATTTCTGGGAGTGGAACCATCTGATTATAGGTCAAATAATATTTAATAGTGTATAAAAGTAAGGTTTGGGAAGTGAGAGAATTAGTACAATGTGTTCCTGATTACCTCAACTCTCAAGTGGTAAAGGAAACATGGCCATTGTTCTTGCTAGTTATGGTTCTCTCTGAATGCAGAGGATATAATGAGGAACTAAATGTTTTTCTAATTACTCTTATACCACCTATTTAGGTAATGGATATTTAACCCTTAACCATAGTTTGATACTATCTGCCAGTCAATTTTAACCACTCTTGTGTATATCTAGGAAAAATGATGGTGAGAGCTTCATAGAAGTATATTTCTCCTTTCCTCTTTATTTCTTCTTCTTTCATATTCTGTTCAATCATAAAGCCATTAGGTGAGGGTAGAGCAAACAGAAGGGTGTGGGTAGGTGGGTAGGTGAAGGGGAGAAAGGCATAATAGCTAAGAGGCAGCATAACCTGCCAAGCAGTCTAAGAAGGGTCTTTACACAGGGAAGGAGGCAATGACAAGCTTGAGGTTGGTTACATACAGAAGTGGGGGATTGATCATGCAAACAAGCATGAATGAAAGTGAGTTTTCTTACCATCAGAGAAAGGTGAAATAATATCTAAAGTGTAGAAACTAAAATGAAGGCTGTGTTATTAGTTTATAAATTCAAGTATTGAGTTATTAGCTCCTATGGTGTCTATGGATGGATAGATTTAAGACAAGCGGATGGATAAATGGATGGATGGATGGATGGATGGGTAGGTACATAGAGAAAACCAGATATAAGTTTGCGTGTTTGGTTATGTGTGTGTACACACTCACATTTATTTCCCAACTTCTGTCTACTAAGAGAGTTTAGGAGCACACATATTTTCCAAATATTGTTTTCAAAATACTATTCCTTTTTAGATGGAATCAATAATACTTGGAGATTCCTAAATTCAGGGCTTAGACAAAAAATGTAGAACATAAGTTCAAGACATAAGGTGATGCTGACTCATAATAGAACTTGGAAGTATTCCCTCCCTTTAAATTGTTTTTACTAACTTGAGAAGAATTGTAGTTAGTTCTTTAAATGTCTGGTAGAATTCAGTTGTGAAACCATCTAGTCCTGGGCTTTTCTTTCTTGGGAGGGTTTTTATTACTGATTCAATTTCCATTTTTGTAATGGACATTTCTAGGTATTCTATGTATTCATGGTTCAATTTAGGTAGACTGTGTGTTTCTAGGTATCTATCTATTTCTTCTAGGTTTCCCATTTTATTGGCATACCACTCTTTGTAGTAGTTTCTGATGGTTCTTTTTATTTCTGTGTAGTCTATTGTTACATTTTATTTTCCATCTCTAATTTTAATTATTTGGGGATGTTCTTTCCTTTTTATGCTATTTGGGCCAATGGTGTATCAATTTTGTTTAAATCAGATCTTAATTTTTCTGTTCCTTTGCAATTTTTTTTAATTTTGTTGATTTCTTCTCTAATTTTAATTATTTCTTTTCTCCTACTAATTTTGGGTTTGGTTTGATGTTGTTATTCTAGAACCTTGAAGTACATTGATAATTCATGTATTTGGTGTCTTTCCAATTTCTTGATGTAGGCACCAATTGCTATAAACTTTACTCTTAATAATGCTTTTGCTCTATCCCAAAAGTTTTGGTATGTTGTATTGTTGTCTTCATTTGTTTCCAGAATTTCTTATATTCTCTTTTGATTTCTTCTATGACCCACTGTTCATTCAGAAGCATGTTGTTCAGTCTCCTTGTGCTTGCATATGTTCTATAGATTCCTGAGTTGCTTATATCCAGCTTCATTTCATTGTGATCTGAAAAGATGCATGGTATGATTTCAATATTTTAGAATTTGCTGAGACTGGCTTTATAGCTTAGCATGTGGTCAATCCTAGAGAAAGTTCCATGCACTAGTGAGAAAATGTGTATTCTGTGGCTGTAGGGTGTAAGGCTCTGTAGTTTTCTACTAGGTCTATTTGGTCTCTAGTGTCATTTAACTCTGTGGTTTCCTTATTGATTTTCTGTCTGGTTAATCTGTCCACTGCTGAGAGTTGGGTATTGAAGCTCCTATTATTATTGCATTTGAGTCTATATCTTCCTTTGAATCAATTATCATTTCTTTTATATAGCCAGGTGACCTGCGATTCGGTGCATAAACATTTATAATAGTCACATCTTCCTGTTGAATTTATTTATTTTTTTTGATGGGCAGAGTGGACAGTGAGAGAGAGAGACAGAGAGAAAGGTCTTCCTTTTTCCATTGGTTCACCCCCCAATGGTTGCTACTGCTGGTGCGCTGTGGCCGGAGT